>NC_092342.1:16120000-16420000 GCF_046630445.1 Rutidosis leptorrhynchoides | reverse complement strand
CTTAATGAGATAAAGTAAATTTTTGTTTTTAAATTTACACAACATAAATATAAAATTCAAAATTAAAATTAAAAATTCACACCAAACTTAAAATTTGAAATGCATAAAATTTAAATTTCATATTTTAAAAATTAAAAATTCACACCAAACTTAATTTAAAAATTCATATTATAAATTCACACCAAACTTATATTAATTTTTCAAATATTTACAATTTTAAAAATATTGTTTTTATAAAGTTTACAATATTAATTTAAGGTTTAAATATTAAGATTAAAAACATAATAAAATTAAAAATCTTTTTGTCTTTTTATCCCACTTTAATCAATCAAATATTATCAAAAATATGCGCCCCTCTTTTCGGTAAAGTAATTTCGGTTCCAAGACCTAATTTAACTCATGACGAATTTTTGAAATATTTTGGGTTGATTGATTAAAGATATTTATACCTTAAGAATAAACGTTAAATTTCGCAGTGATGTAATAAATTTTTGAACGATATCAATAATTTCGGTCGCCAAACCTAATTTTATTTAATACCAATTTAATACTTTTTAGCGAACAAATTAGCGTTTATTATCAAAAGGTTAAACATAAAAATAAAAATAAAAACTGTACAGACATACCTGTGAAATAGATTTCTTAGTTATATGATCTATTATATTCATAAGATAGTCGGTTTAATTGGTTTTCCATGGCTGCATAGGCGTAACCTCGAGCATTCATTGTCTTTTCTTCTAAACATATGAACGGTCCGTCTCTGCATAAAGTAACAAATTCGGTATTTGAATAGGTTTGATTATTTGAACATTTACCTCCATGTGACCATTTTCCGCATTTGTGACATTTTTCTAGGTGTCGTGCTCTTCTTTTCGCTGCGGATTTTGATTTTCCTTTACCAAATTGTAACTTATTATCTTCGCATCTGGATCCTTTTCTAACTCCGTCCATTCTTTCTCTGATTACTGATACTATTTCACTCGGGAGTATGTCATTATTACGTTTAGTGATCAAAGCGTGTAGCATTAGACCATGGTTTAGTTCACAGGCAGTCTTCATTTTGTAAAAACCTAAAAAAAATAAAAATTCAGAATGGGGGGAGAAGACTAGTTCTTTAGGGTCTGCTAGGGAAAGACCATACGTGTTCCATTTTCGAGAACTACACGAAAATAGACAATCTAACTCTAACAGAAATACATTTTATCCTTTAAAGACTTGATTCTCCCCACACTTAGTTAGCTGTGATGTCGAAATTGTGATTAACTTCGTTGTTGACTTCCATCGGACCATGTATGTAATGTTTAACTCTGTGACCATTAACTTTAAATTCAATCCCATTTGAATTTATCAATTCTATCGTTCCGTATGGGAAAACTCTTTTGACTATGAATGGTCCAGACCATCTTGATTTCAATTTTCCAGGAAATAGCTTGAATCGTGAATTGAAAAGAAGAACTTTGTCTCCTTCTTTATATTCTTTTGAACTTCTGATTCTTTTATCATGCCATTTCTTCGTTCTTTCTTTATAGATTAACGAATTTTCGTATGCTTCATGTCTTAATTCTTCTAATTCGTTTAGTTGACTTAATCGTAGACGTCCGGCTTCATGTAAATCAAGATTACATGTCTTCAAAGCCCAAAATGCTTTGTGTTCAATTTCTACTGGAAGATGACATGCTTTTCCATAAACAAGTCTAAAAGGTGTGTTTCCAATTGGAGTTTTGTAGGCTGTTCTAAAAGCCCAGAGTGCATCCTCCAATTTAATGGACCATTCCTTCGGATTTGATCCTACGGTTTTCTCAAGAATACGTTTTAAAGCTCGGTTGGTATTTTCAACTTGTCCACTTGTTTGTGGATGATATGCGGTGGAGATTTTATGAGTTACTCCATATCTTTTAAGAACTTTCTCAAGTTGATTATTACAGAAATGAGTTCCCCGATCACTTATTAAAGCTTTCGGTGTTCCAAACCTTGCAAAAAGACGTTTTAAAAAGTTGACTACAACTCGTGCATCGTTAGTTGGGAGAGCTTGTGCTTCCGCCCATTTAGATACATAATCAATGGCTACGAGTATATATAGATTATTATGAGATTTTGGAAATGGACCCATAAAGTCAATACCCCAAATGTCAAATACTTCACATACTTGGATGACATTTTGTGGCATTTCATCACGTTGACTTATTTTTCCGGCCCTTTGACATGCATCACAGGATTTGCAAAGAAGGTGTGAGTCTTTGTAAATTGTAGGCCAATAGAATCCAGCTTCATAAACTTTTCTTGCTGTTAGTTGAGGCCCATAATGCCCTCCTGTTGGTCCTGTGTGACAATGGTTTAAAATTTTACTAGCTTCATCTCCAAATACGCATCGGCGTATTATTCCATCGGGACAACTTTTAAACAGATGTGGATCTTCCCAGAAATAGTGTTTTATATCACTGAAGAATTTCTTTCGTCTTTGGTACGATAATCCTTTTTCAAGGAATCCACAAACTAAGTAGTTTGCATAATCTGCAAACCATGGGATTTCTTTATAATCTATCTTCAATAGATATTCATCAGGAAAGTTGTCTTGTATGGCCGATTCATTCAGAACTTCTAATTCGGGATTTTCAAGACGAGAAAGATGATCAGCGGCGAGATTTTCTGCTCCCTTTTTATCTCGGATTTCAATATCAAACTCTTGTAAGAGTAAGATCCAACGGATTAATCTTGGTTTAGCATCTTGTTTTGAAAATAGGTATCTAAGAGCAGAATGGTCGGTATAGACCACCGTTTTTGCTAGAACGAGATATGATCGAAATTTGTCAAATGCAAAGACAATAGCAAGGAGTTCTTTTTCAGTAGTTGTATAGTTCGTTTGTGCTCCTTGTAATGTCTTACTAGCATAATATATAGGTTGAAATCGTTTTTCAATCCTTTGTCCTAAAACGGCTCCCATTGCAAAATCACTTGCATCGCACATTAGTTCAAATGGTAGATTCCAATTTGGTGTTATCATGATCGGTGCATTAGTGAGTTTTTCTTTAAGAATATTAAAAGATTTGATACATTCATCTGAAAAGATGAATGGCGCATCCTTTTCTAGGAGTTTATTCATAGGAGTGGCAATTTTAGAAAAATCTTTTATGAAACGTCGGTAAAAACCGGCATGCCCTAGAAAACTCCTAACTCCTCTAACATTTGTGGGATGTGGAAGTTTAGCAATTACATCTACTTTAGCTCTATCCACTTCAATTCCTTCTTTTGAAATTTTATGTCCAAGAACGATGCCTTCTTTAACCATGAAATGGCATTTCTCCCAATTAAGTACTAGATTTGATTTTTCGCATCTAATTAGCATTCGTTCTAGATTAACTAGACATGATTTAAATGTATCACCGAAGACTGAAAAGTCATCCATGAATACTTCCATGCATTCTTCTATCATGTCATGAAAAATCGCCATCATACACCTTTGAAAGGTTGCAGGGGCGTTACAAAGTCCAAATGGCATGCGTTTGTAAGCAAAAGTACCATAAGGGCACGTGAATGTGGTTTTCTCTTGGTCTTCGGGTGCTATTGGAATTTGAAAATATCCGGAAAATCCATCTAGAAAACAATAGTAACTATTTCCGGCTAATCTTTCCAACATTTGATCTATGAAAGGTAAGGGAAAGTGATCTTTTCTGGTGGCGTCATTTAATTTTCTATAATCAATACATACACGCCATCCTGTTACAGTCCTAGTAGGAATAAGCTCATTTTTCTCATTTGTGATGACAGTCATGCCACCCTTCTTAGGCACGCATTGAACTGGGCTTACCCATGGACTATCAGAAATTGGATATATCAAACCTGCATCTAGCAGTTTAATAATCTCTTTCTTAACTACATCTTGCATATTAGGATTTAGTCTTCGTTGGCGTTGCACATACGTTTTATGACCTTCTTCCATAAGGATTTTATGTGTGCAATACGAAGGACTTATTCCTTTAATATCATGAATCTTCCATGCAATGGCTGGTTTATGAGCTTTCAACACAGAAATGAGCTGTGATTTCTCATTTTCAGTAAGAGAAGACGATATTATTACAGGTAATTCAGATTCACCATGTAAATAAGCGTATTCCAAATGGTTTGGAAGTGGCTTCAACTCTAATTTCGGAGGTTCTTCTATCGATGATTTATATCGATATCTGTCTTCTTCTTTTAGCATTTGTATTTCTTCTGTTGTTGGTTCATATCCATTAGCTATAAGTGTAGCTAACATTTCAGCTTCATCAATTGGTTCATTTCTTTCTCCTAAAGAACATTCTCCTGTTCCTTGTAATTCTGGAAATTCTTCTAATAATTCTGCATGTGCATCTATAGTTTTAATATAATAACATGTATCATCTGCAGATTGTGGTTGTTGCATGGCTCTATCAACTGAAAAGGTAACACTCTCATCCTCTATACTTAGGGTCAGTTTCTTACCGAACACGTCTATCATTGCTTTAGCCGTGTTTAAGAATGGTCTTCCTAATATGAGAGGAACTTGAGACTCTTCTTCCATGTCCAAAACAACAAAATCTACTGGAAATACTAAAGTACCAACTTTAACTAGCATGTTCTCCATTATCCCTCTAGGATATTTTACTGATCGGTCGGCTAGTTGTATACTTATTCTTGTTGGTTTCAATTCTCCAAGGTCTAGTTTAGCGTATAGTGAATACGGCATTAAATTTATACTAGCACCTAAGTCTGCCAATGCTTCTATTGAACTAAGACTACCCAGAAAACATGGAATTGTGAAACTTCCTGGATCAGATAGTTTTTCTGGTATCTTATTCAACAGCACTGCTGAACAATTAGCATTCATAGTGACAGCCGAGAGTTCTTCCATTTTCTTTCTATTTGTGATTAGATCTTTCAAGAATTTAGCATACCTTGGCATTCCTGAAATCACATCAATGAAAGGAAGATTTACATTTATCTGTTTAAACATATCCAAGAATTTGGATTGCTCGGCTTCAAGTTTTTCCTTCTTCATTTTACTCGGGTAAGGAAGTGGTGGTTGGTATGGTTTAACATAAGGTTTATCCTTAACTGTGTTATCTTCATTAACCTTCTCAACTACCGGTTCCTTTTCCTTATCTTGATCAGGTTGTGGTTCTTGTGGAGTAGGAATAGTTTCATCAGAAGTTACAGGTATTTCAGGTGGTTTAAGTGTTGTACCACTTCTTGTGGTAATAGCTTTAGCTGTTTCATTCCGGGGGTTAGCATTTGTATTGCTAGGTAGACTTCCCGGTTTTCTTTCACCTATTAACCTTGCTAGGTTACTTACTTCTTGTTCCAGATTTTGAATAGAAGCTTGTTGATTTCTAAATGCTTGAGCATTTTGTTCATTGGTTTGTTTTTGAGATGTGAAAAACTGCGTTTGAGTTTCAACTAGCTTTGTCATCATATCTTCTAAATTCGGCTTTTTATCATCGGTTTGTTGTGGTGGTTTGTTTTGAAAATTTGGTCTTTGCTGATTATAAGTATTGTTGGATACTTGTGGATTGCTAGGACCTTGTTGGTTGTTGTATGGAATATTTCGGTTATAATTCTGGTTTTGATTGTAAATCGGTCTTGGCGGTTGATAATTATTCTGATAATTATTTCCAGGCCTTTGGTTTATGTATGAAATATTCTCTCTTTGTTCCATTGTTAATTCAATATTTAAACAATCTTTTGTCAAATGTGGTCCTCCACACTGCTCACAACTAATTCGTATTGAGTGAATATCTTTAGTCATCTTTTCCATTCGTCTCTCGAAAGCATCTATCTTTGCGGAAATGGAATCTAAGTCATGGCTAGAATCGGCTCTAGCTGCTTTAGATGATCTAATGATGTCTTTTTCTTGGTGCCACTCATGTGAGTGGGAAGCAGTATTATCAATAATTTTGTAAGCATCAGTTTCGGTTTTCTTCATAATCGAACCACCAGCTGCTATATCTATGTCTTTTCTTGTAGTGATGTCGCATCCTTGGTAGAATATTTGTACTATTTGACAGGTGTCTAAACCATGTTGCGGACATCCTCTTAACAACTTTCCATATCTTGTCCACGCCTCATATAGAGTTTCATTTGGTTTCTGTGTGAATGTAACAATTTCTGCTTGAAGTCTTACGGCTTTAGATGCAGGAAAAAATTGTTTAAGAAATTTGTCAATTAAAACATCCCATGTATCGATCGCCCCTTCAGGTAACGATTCCAACCAATCTTTGGCTTCTCCCTTTAAAGTCCAGGGAAATAACATGAGATATATTTGTTCATCCTCCACTTCTCGTATTTTAAATAGTGTGCAGATCCTATTAAAGGTACGTAGATGTTCATTTGGATCTTCCTTCGGCGCACCACTAAATTGGCATTGATTAGTCACCATGTGTAAAATTTGTCCTTTGATTTCATAATCTGGCGCATTAATGTCTGGATGAGTAATTGCGTGACCTTGGCCAGTGCGTTTAGCTCTCATTCGGTCTTCCATACTTAAAGGTTCCAGATTCTCCATAATTGAATTTGTTGACTCGGTATCACTAGATGATTCTGATTTAATAGTTCGTTCCTCAACAATCTCTGTTTGAATGATTGGTGGTTCCGGAGGAAAGTTTAATGGTTCAGGATCTATGAACCGTTCCTGAATATTTTCTGGATTCTCAATTGTGAGGTTTGTTTCAAAAACTGGATTATCGGAAATTTGAACTGAAGTACTTGGTCGACTGGATGACGATTCTAAAGAAAAATCAACGGCGGTTATATTTGTTAAACGATGTCTTGATCGAGTTACAGGTGGTGAACGTACAAAAGGTGGTGAACGTCTTGCTCGGTGCATTCACTGAATATCCTATTAGTTTTTAAAAGGAAAGAAAAATTATAATAAGTTATCCAATCAATAGACTTTTCTGATTTTGCCCACGTTTCGAATAGCCAAAAGATGCAGCAGAGGGGCAGGATTCGTTTGGTCTCAATATAATTGAGGACTGTTTGGCTCCAATAACCCGGTCCACGTACAAATCCAACTATTACTACGAACCAGAAAATTTTGATGTCTATCAATTTAACCACTTAAAATAAATTTTCGTAATTTTAAGAAATTTAGATAAGAAGTAGAAAAAATTCTAAGTCCTAAAAACTAGAATGGCGAGAAATAAGAAAGAAAAAGAGTTCGTCGAAAAAGGTCTAAAAAAAACTTAAAAGGTGACGGAAAAATAAAAGAAACTTATAAAAACTTAAAAATACTTAACTAATTTAACCTTATTACTATAACTAACTTAAAATTATAATCGCAAATTGAAATTACTAATTGGAATGATAATTGATACATAGTAAAAGGTCTAAAAATATTAAAGCTTACAGGAAAAACTAAATCCCAAATGGAAATAACTTAAAAAGAAACTAAAACTTAAAAAGGCATCGCAAAATTCTAAAGCACCTAAATCTTAGTCTAAAGAAAAAGCTCTTAAGGAATTTTACGGCAAAGCCTAAAAATCTAGGAGTAAAAATAACTATAGCAAAAACTAAGTTTAAAATTAAATATGAGTTAGAAATACAAATATTACGCTACAACGATTAAAAAGGTACAAAATATTAAAAGTTATTAAAAGTTATAAAAATATTAGATTTTATAAAAATATTATTTTTATATTTTATAATTTAAAGTATTAAGTATTATATAATTAAAACTAGTTAAAAGTAATAATTAATTTAAATAACTAAAACTTAATTAATAATAATAAATAAAACTAGGGTTTAAATAATAATAATAAATTAATACGCATTAAATGCGAAATTAGGGTTTGAATGTGGCCCTGTCAGACCCGTCATGCGACTCGCATGGTTTAAAGGGGTGGGTCATGCGACTCGCATGACTGAACTGAACCGGTTCAACTGGACAGGTTCAATTTGACAGGTCACGTATATTTAATATTTATTTTCTTTTTTTCTGTTTTATATTTAAAATATAAATATATATATATAATTAAAATAAAACTTAATTTTTAAAACTAAAAATAAACTTAAAATACTTTATAATTTTGTAAAAATAAAAGAAAAACTTAAAAATACACTTTAAAATACTCTTTTTTTTTTTTTTCGATTTTAAAAGCTTATATTTTTTTTTTCTTTTTATATCTTTTTTAATTTTTAAACAAAAATATAAATTTTACAAAAACTAATTATAACTTAAAAATTAAAAATATGGCGTTTCGCTTCGTCGTTCCCCGGCAGCGGCGCCAAAAATACTTGATGTCAAAGCAGAGGGGTATAAAATACTATTAAATACGATACAATTTTACACAAGATATTTATTTATTTATAGAATGGATATACTTAAACCTTGCTACAACACTTATAGGCAGTGTACCTAATCGTACAGTAGTGTAGTTTTTAGTAAGTCCGGTTCGTTCCACAGGGAAATCTTTAAACAAAGCTCAACGCTATATTAGTTTACTTTTATAAAAATACAAATATATATATAAGTAATATTATTATTATAAAGGGGGGTTTTTACCGTTTAATGACCGGTTTGTCGATTTTAAAACTTTAGTCGCAGTTAAAACCTAATGTAAAATATAAAATAAATACAAGACTTAAATTAAAGCGTAAAGTAAATAACGATAATGAAATTGCGAATAATAAAAATGCGATAAAATAAACTTGCGATAATTAAAAATACGATAATTAAAAGTGCGATTAAATAAAATAACAATAAATAAAAGTGCGATAATTAGAAGTGCAATTAAATATAAAATAAAGGAAATAAAATATGAAATAAAAGAATTATGCTTATTTAAACTTTCGTAATCATGATGTTTGACGTGTTGATTTTAGTTTTATGCCCATGGGTTAATTGTCCTTTGTCCTGGATTATTCAATATGTCCGTCTGGTTTTTGTCCATAACAGTCCATCAGTCATAAATATAAATTGCGAGTGTCCTTGTCAAATTATTATTATACCCGAAGATAAATATTCCAACTAATTGGGAATTCGAATTGTAACAAGGTTTTAATACTTTGTTTAATGAATACACCAGGTTATCGACTGCGTGTAAACCAAGGTTTTACTACTTTGTTAACAATTACACCAATTACCCTTGAATGTAATTTCACCCCTGTTTTAATTATTCTAGTGGCTATTAATCCATTCCCGTGTCCGGTTAAATGAACGATTATTCGTACATATAAATACCCCGCCCATCGTGTCCGATCGAGTGTATATGGTAATTTATAGGGACGCCCAATTGTAAATCTTTATATTAGCATTAACAAACTTTCATTTAGTTAAACAAATATAAAGCCCATTAATAGCCCATAGCCTAGTTTCCACAAGTGTCGTTCTTTTGTCCAAACCCCAATTATGGTACAAAGCCCAATTACCCAATTTTAGTAATTAGCCCAACATCATGATTACTTCGTTTTAAATAAGCATAATAATAACTTAGCTACGAGACATTAATGTAAAAAGGTTGAACATAACTTACAATGATTAAAAATAGCGTAGCGTTACACGGACAGAATTTCGACTTACACCCTTACAACATTCGCTAACATACCCTTATTATTAGAATTATAATTAAAATTAAAATATAAATTATAAATATAAATATATATTACTTATGAAGAGGAAGAGAAAAAGGATGATAAAACTCGTCAGAAAACTGGCTATTTATAGGACCTGACCAGCAATCTCACACCATGCGACTCGCATGGTTTTGTGCTTCTGGCCATGCGAGTCGCATGGCCACCCTGGATTCAGCCAACTACTTTTGTTTTCTTCTTGCCGACGTAATATAATAATAATAATATATATAATATATAATTATATATAATTATATATATATTATATTATATTCTTGTGCATAGTAGACTAGATATTTTTGGTCCGTTGCGTCGGGCGTTTCTTCTTGGCTCAGGTCCCGGTTCCGGATTTTCGGACGTCCTCGCGTATTATTTTATATCGTGTACTTTGCGTTTTGTAACTTGTACTCTTGTCATTTTGAGACGTTCCTCATCAATATTTTGAACCTTTTTGATTGTATCTTGTACTTTTTAGCTCTTTGGACCTTTTTGTCTTCAATTTGTCGAATCTGCCTTTTGTCTTCACCTTTTATTATTTAAACGAATATCACTTGTAAATAGAACAATTGCAACTAAAAGCTTGTCTTTCTTGAGGAATAATGCTATGAAATATATGTTCGTTTTTAGCATTATCATCTTCCAAAGAGCATCAAACACGGAGTAATATCATCCAAACCCACTAATCATCAAGAAGCTTTAAACATGGCCCTCAAGTTGATAGAAATGGTGGACGAAATTGTAGTGCCGGTACCTAAAGCCGAGGATAAGTCGGGTAACAACAAAAGAAAATGGGAATCCCCTCAATCGAGCAACAACAACTTTGCCAAAAAGCCTTACACCTCCGACGGCAAGAAAGGTTATGCCGTAAACCTACCTCTTTGCAACAAATGCAACAAGCACCACTTTGGTGAATGTGGCAAGCTAATTTTCCATCGGTGCCAAGGAGTTGGTCATAAGGCCAACGAATGTAAAAGTGTCGCCCCCATCGCTCGAAAGGGGCCCAATACACCAAAAACGGGCACTTGTTACGAATGTGGCCAAACGGGCCATTATAGAAATGCATGCCCGAAGAAGAAAGATAACCCCAATACGCGCGGCCGAGCTTTCAACATCAACACCGAGGAAGCCCGAGATGACAATGAATTAGTCACGGGTACGTTTCTTCTCAACAACACTTATGTTAATTGTTTATTCGATTCGGGTGCCGATAAATGCTTTGTATCCAAGACTTTGATTCATTCTTTTAGCACTCCACCAGTCCCACTAGATACCACTTATACCATTGAAGTGGCCAACGGGAAACTATTGAGTGCCGACACATATTACCGGGGGTGTACGTTAAACATTTTGGGTAATGAGTTTGAAATTGACTTGATACCCATGGAACTAGGAAGCTTCAATGTAATAATCGGTATGAATTGGCTAGCCAAAACGAAATCTCACATCCTTTGTGATCTTAACGCAATCCGAATTCCTATCGAGAATGGTGAACCCTTGATTGTTTATGGCGATAAGAGTTGCACCGGACTCAACCTCGTTTCATGCATTAAAGTTAGAAAACTACTCCGTAAGGGTTGTTTTGCAATCCTTGCCCATGTTAAGAAAGTCGAGTCCGATGAGAAGCACATCGATGATGTGCCAATTGTTAGTGACTATTCCGATGTATTTCCCAACGAATTGCCGGGTCTTCCACCTCATCGACCGGTTGAATTCCAAATCGATCTTATTCCGGGAGCCGCACCCGTAGCACGTGCACTATATAGACTCGCTCCATCCGAAATGCAAGAATTGCAAAGTCAAATCCAAGAACTACTTGACCGTGGTTTTATCCAACCTAGCCATTCACCATGGGGCGCTCCGATTTTGTTTGTTAAAAAGAAAGACGGATCCCTACGAATGTGCATCGATTATCATGAACTAAATAAATTGACGGTTAAGAACCGATATCCTCTTCCTCGCATCGATGACCTCTTTGATCAACTACAGGGATCTCGTGTGTATTCTAAAATCGATCTTCGCTCGGGATATCATTAATTAAGGGTTAAGGGGGAAGATGTCTCCAAAACCGCTTTCCGGACTCGTTATGGTAGTTATGAATTTCTTGTAATGCCATTTGGTCTCACTAACGCACCGGCAGTGTTCATGGATCTTATGAACCACGTGTACAAACCGTATCTCGATAAATTTGTCATTGTGTTCATCGATGACATCTTGGTCTATTCTAAAAGCGAAGAAGAACACGAACAACATCTCCGACTTGTGCTTGAACTCTTGAGACAAGAACGACTCTATGCCAAATTCTCCAAGTGTGAATTTTGGTTGAAGAAAGTTCAATTTCTTGGTCATGTTGTAAGTGATCAAGGTATTAAAGTCGATCCATCAAAAATCGAAGCCATTAGTAAATGGGAGACTCCTACTACTCCTACTCACATTCGTCAATTCTTGGGTCTCGCCGGATACTATCGTAGATTCATCAAAGATTTCTCTTTGGTCACTCGTCCTCTAACCACGTTAACTCATAAGGGAAGAAAATTCGTTTGGACAACCGAACAAGAATCCGCATTTCAAATCTTGAAAACGAAGCTAACCACCGCTCCTATCTTGTCACTTCCCGATGGCAACGATGATTTTGTTGTGTATTGCGATGCCTCGAAACATGATTTTGGGTGTGTGTTGATGCAACGAACAAAAGTCATTTCTTATGCTTCTCGACAACTCAAAATTCATGAACGAAACTACACGACACATGATCTCGAACTCAGAGCCGTTGTCTTTGCACTTAAAATGTGGAGACACTATATTTATGGAACCAAGAGTACTATCTTTACCGATCACAAAGGTCTCCAACACATCTTCAATCAAAAGCAACTAAACATGAGACAACGAAGGTGGATTGAAACCTTAAACGATTACGATTGCGAGCTTCGTTACCATCCCGGAAAGGCAAATGTAGTAGCCGATGCCTTAAGTCGAAAGGAAAGAGCGGTGCCCCTTCGAGTACGAGTTTTAAACATCACCATCCACACAAACCTTAATAGCCAAATTCGGGTAGCCCAAGATGAGGCTCTCAAGGATAAAAACGTTTCATACTAGCTCTTGAACATTCTCGTCTCTCGATTTGAAGTTAGGGAGACCGGACTTCGATATTTCGCCGGAAGGATTTGGGTGCCTAGATATGGGGACCTACGAAGTCTTATTTTAGATGAAGCCCATAAGTCACGATACTCGATTCACCCCGGTGCCAATAAGATGTACCACGACCTTAAACAACAATATTGGTGGCCGAACATCAAAAGGGACGTAGCTACTTATGTTTCCAAGTGTTTGACATGTTCCAAAGTCAAAGCCGAACACCAAAGACCGTCCGGACTACTTCAACAACCCGAGATCCCGCAATGGAAGTGGGAAAGGATAACGATGGATTTATCACCAAACTACCAAAGACGGTTGGCAGTTATGATACTATTTGGGTTATTGTTGACCGACTCACCAAATCCGCGCATTTCCTAGCCATGAAGGAAACCGACAACATGGAGAAACTCGCACAACTTTACATTAAATAAATCGTAGCCCGACACGGTGTACCATTATCGATTATCTCCGACCGAGATGGCCGTTTTGTTTCTAGATTTTGGCGTACCTTACAAGAAGCGTTGGGGACGCGTTTAGACATGAGCACCGCATATCATCCACAAACCGATGGACAAAGCGAAAGCACAATTCAAACTTTGGAAGACATGCTACGAGCTTGTGTTGTCAACTTTGGAAAAGCTTGGGATAAGCACTTGCCTCTCGCCGAATTCTCCTACAATAATAGTTATCACGCGAGTATTAACGCCACATCATTCGAAGCTTTATATGGCCGAAAATGTCGTTCACCTCTTTGTTGGGCAGAAGTAGGCGACACACAAATCACCGGACCCGAACTCATTCAAGAAACAACCGAGAAAATCGTTCAAATCCGGGATAGGCTTAGGACGGCCCGAAGTCGTCAAAAGAGCTATACCGACAAACGACGCAACGACCTCGAATTTCAAGTCGGTGACCGAGTAATGTTAAAAGTCGCACCTTGGAAAGGTGTAATCTGTTTTGGGAAACGCGTGAAGCTAAATCCGCGGTATATTGGTCCTTTCGAAATCTTGGAGCGTATTGGAACTGTTGCTTATCTTTTAGATCTTCCACCTCAATTAAGCTCCGTTCATCCTACCTTCCATGTATCTAACTTGAAAAAGTGTCTTGCCGAACCCGATATCGTCATCCCTCTCGAGGAACTTACTATTGATGACAAACTTCATTTTGTGGAGGAACCGGTTGAAATTGTGAAAACCTCCGTCAAAACGTTAAAACAAAGCCGAATTCCAATTGTCAAGGTCTGTTGGAACACCAAAAGGGGACCCGAGTTTACTTGGGAAAGACAAGATCAAATGCAAAGAAAGTATCCTCATCTATTCGCAAATTCGGAAACACAACATCCCGAGGAAGAAACAACGACTACTACGTCTACTTAAATTTCGGGACGGAATTTCTTTTAAGGAGTAGGTAATGTAACATCCCGCCTTTTTCCGTTTACTTTTCCGTTTAATGATTTAAATTCCGTTATATGTTTATGATATCCCTCGTTAATACGCGTTTCAAAAATATCTCGTTTAGGTAATTCACGCACCCGCAACCAAACTCGAGGGACTAGTTTCGCCAAAATGCCAAGGAGGTGACTAGCTTTTGACTAGTCAACTCCACCTCCCATTTTTTTTTTCATTTCATTTCTCTTTTCTTTCATTACTTCCTTATTTTCTTTCAAATCTCCATTTCAAGAATCATCATCTAATTCCAATCTAGCAAGCTTCAATCAAAACAAATTACATATTTAGAATCCTTGCAACTTCCTCTTCGATTCCATACCAATTTTATTACATTTGGGTAACTTTCTAAAATCATTAGATTTTGTGTTCTTGATGTTTTTAACTTATAAAGTTGTTAATTAGTGTCTATGGCTCAAGTCTAACATGAATATATGATTTATATGTTCGATCTTGTTATTTTTGATAACTAGCATGAACTTGAAAGTTTGGTGTGTTTGATTGGTGATTTGATTGCTTAAATGTTGTTAAATGTTATAAATGCATGTATTAAATGTGTTCCTAACATCACTAGCTTCAATTTGATGTGTAGGTTGTTTTAGAAAACTTCATAAACATGATTAGTGATTTTGATGTTATTGGTTAGGGTTTGATAGAATTGAATGTGAACATTTAATGTATTTAATGCCATGAATTGTTGTTAGTAAGTAGTTAGTTGTATTGTATGCTTGATTACCTACGAAACGGCGCGTTATATGGATGCATTTAATTCCCGAATCAAAAACGCGCATTGATGAACTTGAGCATTAATTGAGCATTAAATGTTGGAAAGTCGGTTATTGCAAATGATATTTTTGGTTGGTGAACTGTATTTAGTTGTGTTTTTTGTCAAATTACCTTTCTAACGATATAAGGTGCGAGTTCTAAGTGTTTACGGTTTGTGTTTTATGTTTGTTTGAATTTTGGTTTGAGACTTAGACAATTGAGACTGACCAGGTACCAGCACCCGTTATTCGCCGCGGCACGGCCAGCCTTTGTCGCGGCGCGACAATAGGCGTAGTTTGATTCTGACCTACATGGTCAAAATTCGAAAAATGTTTGCTATGCTACGCACCTCCGATTCACATGTAACTTGTTCTAACATGCTTATATATGAATAAAAACCTCAGAAAAATAGTTCGGGACCCGACCCGAACGTGTTGACTTTTTCGTTGACTTTGACTGACCAAAGTTGACTTTTAATCAAACTTAACCAAATGTTTGTGCAATCATTCTAACATGCTTTTATACTTGTACCTTACATGAAACATGACAATTTGATTCACATGCTATTATGATCGAGTCTTAACGAGCCATAGGACTAATTGAACACTTTGACCTATCGTGTTTACCGTTATTGATACAAACCTATTTATTTAGGTCAAGACTAGCAATCGTTCTTGCATACGTTTACTTGTTGAAGTACTTTTACATACGTGCACTCAAGGTGAGATCATAGTCCCACTTTTACTCTTTTGAACTTACATTTGGGATAAGAAAACATAAACGTTTCTTTTAACTAAGTGAACACAAGTACAGGAAAATAAACATTCTACATACGAGTTTCAACAAAAATTCTCAATTCGATTATCATTAGTTACACTTGCCGGGTGTAAGCGAGAACTTATGTTATATGGCCATATGGGTTTGACAAACCCTCATTCAAACGGTTCGCTACCGTTTACGAATGAAATATATTTTCGAGAAAGAGTGTATGTTCTAACACTATTGTGATGGGGTTCTATGAAAGGAATGTTAACAATTGATAATTAGGTGCTCGTGAAACAAACTTTTGGAATGTATTACTATTATATCAATGTTACAAATCTTGTGGTTCACTTGTACTTACTTACTTAAACCTATGATTTCACCAACGTTTTCGTTGACAGATTTATATGTTTTTCTCAGGTCCTTGAACATTTTGTGATACATGCTTCCGCTCATTACTTTTGATACTTGCTTGGATGTCGAGTATATACATGCATACATGGAGCATCTTTTGGCTACTTTTAAATCGTGTCGCATAGATTTCAATTGCACTTATAACTTTGTAACGAAACTTTTGGATGAACGATTCTTGTAAACTTGGGAACAAATCTTAACTTTTGAAATGAATGCGACATATTTTCGGTCAAACGTTATTTTAAAGACTTATTACCACGTAATGGGACCTAAGTAGTTGGCGCCGTCAATGACGATTTTGTCGGGTCGCTACAAATTGTGATATTTTTGTCATCATTTTAAATAGATAGTCACATATTGCTACAATAAACATATGTTCTATTAAAGTGCTTAGAAAATATGTTTGCATGTACATAGTAAACTTGGTGGTTTCATAATTTTTTGTGTGTTATGCGTGATAAAAGATTTATAGTTAAATAATTATTGTAGTCTTTTATATATGTCTAAGTATTACATTCAAAAAATTTATATATAGAAAATTTATATATAGGGTGTAGGCCTAAGTAAGCGATTAGGTTGTGATCGGTATAAATTAAAGCATTAGATGTCAAATACAACACATACATTCATGTCGCAAATTGAATAAATAAGTCATTCCAAAACCTACAAATGCTAATGTGCTAATTGAATGATATTACACATTTATGTATTTTTAATTTGTTATTTACTTGGTGTTGATGATATTAAACATGTCTATGAGAGATTAATAAATAGTGTCGGAAGAGTGAGGGAAGAAAAGATTTCGTTGTTTTATAAAGTCGATTTACAAACTTCTTTGAACTTCATGTATGTTGTTAACAATTATTAGATCATTTTTTGTTCTTCATGTTAATCATCATTATTTAATATCTTGACCTACACGGAATGTTGTTTCACGAGTTAAACCTCGAAATAGAACTAACGATAATATTTTTAAATGTTGAATCGTACCGAAATCCGTGCAACGCACGGTCCTTACCACTAGTATAAACTAAATAATGGTTTGTGATGCATATAACTGTTTTCTATTCGACAAGTATATATCTTTTTTAACAAAATTTGTGTTTTCAAAAATTAAGTATTGCATTGCAATAAGAGTATAATTAATACTTCTCTACATTTTACAAAGCATGAAATTCAGATCCGACATGTCAGACTGACAAGGTCCCACTTTTTTATTTTCCACGTGGATTTTTTTAACAACACTATCAAAATGCTACAAAATTCTGCTACCATACACGTGGACATAACAACACATTCTGAATACATTTAATTTAATCTCGAAAAAAATAAATAAATTCAATAATCAAAATATCTCTTCCTTCTCTCCTCCAAGAATACTCACCCCCAATTAATTCCAATCGGCAGGTTTCTGGTTCTACATTCAATCTTATATGATGCTTATACTAGATATTAATCGGCGAATCAATTACACGCAGAATGATATAAACTTTGATTCGAATTTCGTTTGTACCAAATTTAGGGTTACAAATCTCATTATAATCGATTACGGTGGTTTTTTGTAAAATTATCTGCGTAAAATGCCTTAAATTAGTTTCCGGCCTACAGACAATTCACCGATTGTTGATTTTCCGCTCAATTCATCAGAATACGTATGCCGATGATTCATTTCAAAATTCTCATAAGGTTTCCTCTGTATACCGCATCAATTATCACATATAGGTAAGTGTATTCGTTTAATCTTTGTAATTTATGTTTTTTTTTTCATGAATTCCGTAAATTATACAAAGGTACATACGTTTCATGTATGATATTCTAAAAAAATAAATAAATGATGATAAACGATTTTCAATATTATATTGTAGTTTTTAAATTATTATGAACTTATTTTCTATTTATTATTTCACTTTTTCATATTATGAAATCATTTGTAAGATAAAATTATATTTTTAATAGATCGTGTGTGATTTCCGGTTTAATCTAATCATTAATTTGTGATTATCTTTTGATTTGCATAATTTTTAGGCTAGAAACGGTTTTATGAACTTATTTTCTATTTATTATTTCACTTTTTCAGATTATGAAATCATTTGTAAGATAAAATTATATTTTTAATAGATCGTGTATAATTTTCGGTTTAATCTAATCATTAATTTGTGATTATCTTTTGATTTGCATAATTTTTAGGCTAGAAACGGTTTTATGAACTTATTTTCTATTTATTATTTCACTTTTTCAGATTATGAAATCATTTGTAAGATAAAATTATATTTTTAATAGATCGTGTATAATTTAAGGTTTAATCTAATCATTAATTTGTGATTATCTTTTGATTTGCATAATTTTTAGGCTAGAAACGGTTTCCACAAATTAAGGGATTCACCCTATCCCTTACCTAAATAACTGGCTGCAGTTTTTTCTCTCTTATCAATATATAAACCGCCCAAGTGGCTTTTTATAAAAATCATATATCTCCTCACTTTCGTGTTTCTGCCCAAGTCATTTCAATATAAAGTTTGTTTCTTTTACTTCTGAATCATTCAATCACGAATGGTTTTGGTTGGATCAATTACTCCAAGGACCCCAACACGTTAGTCTGCGTGTTAAGATTCTAAGCATTGAGACATTGACAAAGCAAAACTTCAACAATGGCCAGCCTTTCCTGGATGTGAATGTAACAGATCGTGAGGTAACCTCAAACTTTTGTCTTTTCATTAAGATATTAATTTTTTTTAATTTCGAATCCGATTATTTTTTTAGTTCATACTTTGTTAAAAATCAAATTTTCATGTTAATTAATTCAGGGTGATAGAATTGGCCTGACTCTTACCACTGCAATGAAAAAAAAGTATGAAGAGGTTTTAAAAGAACAGGATATCTACGATCTTAATGAAATGTCCCGTTCTTATTGATTAAAAACGTTCCATATTAATTGATTTCGTTGCGAGGTTTTGACCTCTATATGAGACGTTTTTCAAAGACTGCATTCATTTTTAAAACAAACCATAACCTTTATTTCATAAATAAAGGTTTAAAAAGCTTTACGTAGATTATCAAATAATGATAATCTAAAATATCTTGTTTACACACGACCATTACATAATGGTTTACAATACAAATATGTTACATCGAAATCAGTTTCTTGAATGCAGTTTTTACACAATATCATACAAATATGGACTCCAAATCTTGTCCTTATTTTAGTATGCAACAGCGGAAGCTCTTAATATTCACCTGAGAATAAACATGCTTTAAACGTCAACAAAAATGTTGGTGAGTTATAGGTTTAATCTATATATATCAAATCGTAACAATAGACCACAAGATTTCATATTTCAATACACATCCCATACATAGAGATAAAAATCATTCATATGGTGAACACCTGGTAACCGACATTAACAAGATGCATATATAAGAATATCCCCATCATTCCGGGACACCCTTCGGATATGATATAAATTTCGAAGTACTAAAGCATCCGGTACTTTGGATGGGGTTTGTTAGGCCCAATAGATCTATCTTTAGGATTCGCGTCAATTAGGGTGTCTGTTCCCTAATTCTTAGATTACCAGACTTAATAAAAAGGGGCATATTCGATTTCGATAATTCAACCATAGAATGTAGTTTCACGTACTTGTGTCTATTTTGTAAATCATTTATAAAACCTGCATGTATTCTCATCCCAAAAATATTAGATTTTAAAAGTGGGACTATAACTCACTTTCACAGATTTTTACTTCGTCGGGAAGTAAGACTTGGCCACTGGTTGATTCACGAACCTATAACAATATATACATATATATCAAAGTATGTTCAAAATATATTTACAACACTTTTAATATATTTTGATGTTTTAAGTTTATTAAGTCAGCTGTCCTCGTTAGTAACCTACAACTAGTTGTCCACAGTTAGATGTACAGAAATAAATCGATAAATATTATCTTGAATCAATCCACGACTCAGTGTATACGTATCTCAGTATTGATCACAACTCAAACTATATATATTTTGGAATCAACCTCAACCCTGTATAGCTAACTCCAACATTCACATATAGAGTGTCTATGGTTGTTCCAAAATATATATAGATGTGTCGACATGATAGGTCGAAACATTGTATACGTGTCTATGGTATCTCAAGATTACATAATATACAATACAAGTTGATTAAGTTATGGTTGGAATAGATTTGTTACCAATTTTCACGTAGCTAAAATGAGAAAAATTATCCAATCTTGTTTTACCCATAACTTCTTCATTTTAAATCCGTTTTGAGTGAATCAAATTGCTATGGTTTCATATTGAACTCTATTTTATGAATCTAAACAGAAAAGTATAGGTTTATAGTCGGAAAAATAAGTTACAAGTCATTTTTGTAAAGGTAGTCATTTCAGTCGAAAGAACGACGTCTAGATGACCATTTTAGAAAACATACTTCCACTTTGAGTTTAATCATAATTTTTGGATATAGTTTCATGTTCATAATAAAAATCATTTTCTCAGAATAACAACTTTTAAATCAAAGTTTATCATAGTTTTTAATTAACTAACCCAAAACAGCCCGCGGTGTTACTACGACGGCGTAAATCCGATTTTACGGTGTTTTTCGTGTTTCCAGGTTTTAAATCATTAAGTTAGCATATCATATAGATATAGAACATGTGTTTAGTTGATTTTAAAAGTCAAGTTAGAAGGATTAACTTTTGTTTGCGAACAAGTTTAGAATTAACTAAACTATGTTCTAGTGATTACAAGTTTAAACCTTCGAATAAGATAGCTTTATATGTATGAATCGAATGATGTTATGAACATCATTACTACCTTAATTTCCTTGGATAAACCTACTGGAAAAGAGAAAAATGGATCTAGCTTCAATGGATCCTTGGATGGCTCGAAGTTCTTGAAGCAGAATCATGACACGAAAACAAGTTCAAGTAAGATCATCACTTGAAATAAGATTGTTATAGTTATAGAAATTGAACCAAAGTTTGAATATGATTATTACCTTGTATTAGAATGATAACCTACTGTAAGAAACAAAGATTTCTTGAGGTTGGATGATCACCTTACAAGATTGGAAGTGAGCTAGCAAACTTGAAAGTATTCTTGATTTTATGAAACTAGAACTTTTGGAATTTATGAAGAACACTTAGAACTTGAAGATAGAACTTGAGAGAGATCAATTAGATGAAGAAAATTGAAGAATGAAAGTGTTTGTAGGTGTTTTTGGTCGTTGGTGTATGGATTAGATATAAAGGATATGTAATTTTGTTTTCATGTAAATAAGTCATGAATGATTACTCATATTTTTGTAATTTTATGAGATATTTCATGCTAGTTGCCAAATGATGGTTCCCACATGTGTTAGGTGACTCACATGGGCTGCTAAGAGCTGATCATTGGAGTGTATATACCAATAGTACATACATCTAAAAGCTGTGTATTGTACGAGTACGAATACGGGTGCATACGAGTAGAATTGTTGATGAAACTGAACGAGGATGTAATTGTAAGCATTTTTGTTAAGTAGAAGTATTTTGATAAGTGTATTGAAGTCTTTCAAAAGTGTATAAATACATATTAAAACACTACATGTATATACATTTTAACTGAGTCGTTAAGTCATCGTTAGTCGTTACATGTAAGTGTTGTTTTGAAACCTTTAGGTTAACGATCTTGTTAAATGTTGTTAACCCAATGTTTATAATATCAAATGAGATTTTAAATTATTATATTATCATGATATTATCATGTATGAATATCTCTTAATATGATATATATACATTAAATGTCTTTACAACGATAATCGTTACATATATGTCTCGTTTAAAAATCATTAAGTTAGTAGTCTTGTTTTTACATATGTAGTTCATTGTTAATATACTTTATGATATGTTTTCTTATCATAGTATCATGTTAACTATATATATATCCATATATATGTCATCATATAGTTTTTACAAGTTTTAACGTTCGTGAATCACCGATCAACTTGGGTGGTCAATTGTCTATATGAAACATATTTCAATTAATCAAGTCTTAACAAGTTTGATTGCTTAACATGTTGGAAACATTTAATCATGTAAATATCAATCTCAATTAATATATATAAACATGGAAAAGTTCGGGTCACTACAGTACCTACCCGTTAAATAAATTTCGTCCCGAAATTTTAAGCTGTTGAAGGTGTTGACGAATCTTCTGGAAATAGATGCGGGTATTTCTTCTTCATCTGATCTTCACGCTCCCAGGTGAACTCGGGTCCTCTAGGAGCATTCCATCGAACCTTAACAATTGGTATCTTGTTTTGCTTAAGTCTTTTAACCTCACGATCCATTATTTCGACGGGTTCTTCGATGAATTGAAGTTTTTCGTTGATTTGGATTTCATCTAACGGAATAGTGAGATCTTCTTTAGCAAAACATTTCTTTAAATTCGAGACGTGGAAAGTGTTATGTACAGCCGCGAGTTGTTGAGGTAACTCTAGTCGGTAAGCTACTGGTCCGACACGATCAATAATCTTGAATGGTCCAATATACCTTGGATTTAATTTCCCTCGTTTACCAAATCGAACAACGCCTTTCCAAGGTGCAACTTTAAGCATGACCATCTCTCCAATTTCAAATTCTATATCTTTTCTTTTAATGTCAGCGTAGCTCTTTTGTCGACTTTGGGCGGTTTTCAACCGTTGTTGAATTTGGATGATCTTCTCGGTAGTTTCTTGTATAATCTCCGGACCCGTAATCTGTCTATCCCCCATTTCACTCCAACAAATCGGAGACCTGCACTTTCTACCATAAAGTGCTTCAAACGGTGCCATCTCAATGCTTGAATGGTAGCTGTTGTTGTAGGAAAATTCTGCTAACGGTAGATGTCGATCCCAACTGTTTCCGAAATCAATAACACATGCTCGTAGCATGTCTTCAAGCGTTTGTATCGTCCTTTCGCTCTGCCCATCAGTTTGTGGATGATAGGCAGTACTCATGTCTAGACGAGTTCCTAATGCTTGCTGTAATGTCTGCCAGAATCTTGAAATAAATCTGCCATCCCTATCAGAGATAATAGAGATTGGTATTCCATGTCTGGAGATGACTTCCTTCAAATACAGTCGTGCTAACTTCTAAATCTTGTCATCTTCTCTTATTGGCAAGAAGTGTGCTGATTTGGTGAGACGGTCAACTATTACCCAAATAGTATCAAAACCACTTGCAGTCCTTGGCAATTTAGTGATGAAATCCATGGTAATGTTTTCCCATTTCCATTCCGGGATTTCGGGTTGTTGAAGTAGACCTGATGGTTTCTGATGCTCAGCTTTGACCTTAGAACATGTCAAACATTCTCCTACGTATTTAGCAACATCGGCTTTCATACCCGGCCACCAAAAATGTTTCTTGAGATCCTTGTACATCTTCCCCGTTCCAGGATGTATTGAGTATCTGGTTTTATGAGCTTCTCTAAGTACCATTTCTCTCATATCTCCAAATTTTGGTACCCAAATCTTTTCAGCCCTATACCGGGTTCCGTCTTCCCGAATATTAAGATGCTTCTCCGATCCTTTGGGTATTTCATCCTTTAAATTTCCCTCTTTTAAAACTCCTTGTTGCGCCTCCTTTATTTGAGTAGTAATGTTATTATGAATCATTATATTCATAGATTTTACTTGAATGGGTTCTCTGTCCTTCCTGCTCAAGGCATCGGCTACCACATTTGCCTTCTCCGGGTGGTAACGAATCTCAAAGTCGTAATCATTCAATAATTCAATCCACCTACGCTGCCTCATATTCAGTTGTTTCTGATTAAATATGTGTTGAAGACTTTTATGGTCGGTATATATAATACTTTTGACCCCATATAAGTAGTGCCTCCAAGTCTTTAATGCAAAAACAACCGCGCCTAATTCCAAATCATGCGTCGTATAATTTTGTTCGTGAATCTTCAATTGTCTAGACGCATAAGCAATCACCTTCGTTCGTTGCATTAATACACAACCGAGACCTTGCTTTGATGCATCACAATAAATCACAAAATCATCATTCCCTTCAGGCAATGACAATATAGGTGCCGTAGTTAGCTTTTTCTTCAATAACTGAAACGCTTTCTCTTGTTCATCATTCCATTCAAATTTCTTCCCTTTATGCGTTAATGCAGTCAAGGGTTTTGCTATTCTGGAAAAGTCTTGGATGAACCTTCTGTAGTAACCAGCTAGTCCTAAAAACTGGCGTATGTGTTTCGGAGTTTTCGGGGTTTCCCACTTTTCAACAGTTTCTATCTTTGCCGGATCCACCTTAATACCTTCTTTGTTCACTATGTGACCGAGGAATTGAACTTCTTCCAACCAAAATGCACACTTTGAAAACTTAGCGTACAATTCTTCCTTCCTCAATACTTCTAACACCTTTCTCAAATGTTCACCGTGTTCTTGGTCATTCTTTGAGTAAATAAGTATGTCATCAATGAAAACAATGACAAACTTGTCAAGGTATGGTCCACACACTCGGTTCATAAGGTCCATGAACACAGCTGGTGCATTAGTTAAACCAAACGGCATGACCATAAACTCGTAATGACCGTAACGTGTTCTGAAAGCAGTCTTTGGAATATCATCTTCTTTCACCCGCATTTGATGATACCCGGAACGTAAGTCAATCTTTGAATAAACAGACGAGCCTTGTAGTTGATCAAATAAGTCATCGATTCTCGGTAGTGGGTAGCGGTTCTTGATGGTAAGTTTGTTCAACTCTCGGTAGTCGATACACAACCTGAATGTACCATCTTTCTTCTTGACAAACAAAACAGGAGCTCCCCACGGTGATGTGCTTGGTCGAATGAAACCACGCTCTAAAAGTTCTTGTAATTGGCTTTGTAGTTCTTTCATCTCGCTGGGTGCGAGTCTGTAAGGAGCACGAGCTATTGGTACAGCTCCTGGTACAAGATCTATTTGAAATTCAACGGATCGATGTGGGGGTAATCCCGGTAATTCTTTCGGAAATACATCAGGAAATTCTTTTGCGACGGGAACATCATTGATGCTCTTTTCTTCAGTTTGTACTTTCTCGACGTGTGCTAGAACAGCATAGCAACCTTTTCTTATTAGTTTTTGTGCCTTCAAATTACTAATAAGATGTAGCTTCGTGTTGCCCTTTTCTCCGTACACCATTAAGGGTTTTCCTTTTTCTCGTATAATGCGAATTGCATTTTTGTAACAAACGATCTCCGCTTTCACTTCTTTCAACCAGTCCATACCGATTATCACATCAAAACTCCCTAACTCTACTGGTATCAAATCAATCTTAAATGTTTCGCTAACCAGTTTAATTTCTCGATTCCGACATATATTATCTGCTGAAATTAATTTACCATTTGCTAATTCGAGTAAAAATTTACTATCCAAAGGCGTCAATGGACAACTTAATTTAGCACAAAAATCTCTACTCATATAGCTTCTATCCGCACCCGAATCAAATAAAACGTAAGCAGATTTATTGTCAATAAGAAACGTACCCGTAACAAGCTTCGAGTCTTCCTGTGCCTCTGCCGCATTAATATTGAAAACTCTTCCACGGCCTTGTCCATTCGTGTTCTCCTGGTTCGGGCAATTTCTAATAATGTGGCCTGGTTTTCCACATTTATAACAAACTACATTGGCATAACTTGCTCCGACACTACTTGCTCCGCCATTACTCGTTCCGACACCATTTGTTCCTTTTGTTCTATTAACCCCTGGTCCGTAGACCTCACACTTCGCCGCGCTATGACCATTTCTTTTACACTTGTTGCAAAATTTGGTGCAGAACCCCGAGTGATTCTTTTCACACCTTTGGCATAGCTGCTTCTGATTGTTGTTGTTGTTGCGGTTATTATTGTTGTTGGGATGATTGTTGTAGTTGCTGTTGTTGTTGTTGTTGTTGTTGGGCCGTTTGTTGTAGTAGCGATTGATGTTGCGATTGTTGGGATAATTGTTGCGATTATTGTTGTAATTGTTGTTGTTGTTGTATTGGTGATTCTTATCACCGTTTTCCTCCCACTTTCTTTTGACTTGCTTCACATTGGCCTCTTCAGCAGTCTGTTCTTTAATTCTTTCTTCAATTTGGTTCACGAGTTTGTGAGCCATTCTACATGCCTGTTGTATGGAGGCGGGCTCGTGTGAACTTATATCTTCTTGGATTCTTTCCGGTAATCCTTTCACAAACGCGTCGATCTTCTCTTCCTCATCTTCGAATGCTCCCGGACACAATAGGCACAATTCTGTGAATCGTCTTTCGTACGTGGTAATATCAAATCCTTGGGTTCGTAACCCTCTAAGTTCTGTCTTGAGCTTATTGACCTCGGTTCTGGGACGGTACTTCTCGTTCATCAAGTGCTTGAATGCTGACCACGGTAGTGCGTACGCATCGTCTTGTCCCACTTGCTCTAGATAGGTATTCCACCATGTTAACGCAGAACCTGTGAAGGTATGCGTAGCGTACTTCACTTTGTCCTCTTCAGTACACTTACTTATGGCAAACACCGATTCAACCTTCTCGGTCCACCGTTTCAATCCGATCGGTCCTTCGGTTCCATCAAATTCCAAAGGTTTGCAGGCAGTGAATTCTTTGTAGGTGCATCCTACACGATTTCCTGTACTGCTAGATCCAAGGTTATTGTTGGTATGTAGCGCAGCCTGTACTGCGGCTATGTTTGAAGCTAGAAAAGTACGGAATTCCTCTTCATTCATATTCACGGTGTGTCGAGTAGTCGGTGCCATTTCCTTCAAAATAGTTAAATGGAACAAGTTAATCATACAGAATATTAAGAGTAGTTAATAGTATTTCGTAGCATAATATGAACTCATTTATAAAAGCTTTTTCTTCATATTAGCGTTTTATAAGTTTAAATTCGGGTAGTACCTACCCGTTAAGTTCATACTTAGTAGCTAATATACAATTCAACTACTACAATTCTATATGAAAAACTGATTATAATAATATTTCGCGTTCAAACTTTTATACAATATTTTACAAACTTACAATACCGCTTATTTTACATAAAGCATGAAATATAGCACACAATAACTTTGATACAAGATAGTTGTGAAGACAATTCTAGCTAGTACACAAGTCGTTCAGCAAAGGCAATAAAGACACGTAATTCATACGTCCAGAAACAAGTCATGCATTCTGGTTTTACTAGGACTACTTCCCATCCTTGGTCTTGTGCAACATAACCGTTATGGCCGTTGATAAGACAGCGTGTTGTAACGTCATCAAAGGGATGAGGGTTACGTAATGTCCAACAGTCCCGTAATAATCTAAAAACCTCATTTCTTACCCCAATTACCGACTCCGTCACTTGTGGAAACGTTTTGTTTAATAGTTGTAGCCCGATGTTCTTGTTCTCACTTTGGTGAGAAGCGAACATTACTAATCCGTAAGCATAACATGCTTCTTTATGTTGCATGTTAGCCGCTTTTTCTAAATCACGAAGTCCAATATTCGGATATATTGAGTCAAAATAATTTCTTAACCCGTTGCGTAAAATAGCATTTGGGTTCCCCGCAATATATGCGTCAAAGTAAACACATCGTAACTTATGGGTTTCCCAATGTGATATCCCCCATCTTTCAAACGAAAGTCTCTTATAAACCAAGACATTCTTGGAACGTTCTTCGAATGTCTTACAAACTGATCTCGCCTTAAATAGTTGTGCCGAAGAATTCTGGCCGACTCTAGACAAGATTTCATCAATCATGTCTCCGGGTAGGTCTCTTAAAATATTGGGTTGTCTATCCATTTTGTGTTTTTAAACTGTAAAATAGACAAGAGTTAGATTCATAAAAAAATACTTATTAATACAAGCAATTTTTACATATATCATAAAGCATAAGAACACTATATTACATATATTACACCACACGAATACAACTATCTTATTCCGACTCGCTCGTTTCTTCTTCTTCGGTTTTGGTTCGTTTTGCCAAGTTTCTAGGGATATATGATGTTCCCCTAATACGAGCCGTCGTTGTCCACATTGGTTTAGAAAAACCTGGTGGTTTAGAGGTTCCCGGGTCATTGTTACAACTTAAGGACTTCGGGCGTTGACGATACATATAAAGTTCATCGGGGTTGGAATTAGATTTCTCTATTTTTATGCCCTTTCCCTTATTATTTTCTTTTGCCTTTTTAAATTCAGTTGGGGTAATTTCTATAACATCATCGGAATTCTCGTCGGAATCCGATTCATCGGAGAATTGGTAATCCTCCCAATATTTTGCTTCCTTGGCGGAAACACCATTGACCATAATTAACCTTGGTCGGTTGGTTGAGGATTTTCTTTTACTTAACCGTTTTATTATTTCCCCCACCGGTTCTATTTCTTCATCCGGTTCCGATTCTTCTTCCGGTTCCGATTCTTCTTCCGGTTCCGACTCTTCTTCCGGTTCCTCTTCGGGAACTTGTGAATCAGTCCACGAATCATTCCAATTTACATTTGACTCTTCATTATTATTAAGTGAGTCAATGGGACTTGTTCTAGAGGTAGACATCTATCACATAATATCCAACACGTTAAGAGATTAATATATCACATAATATTCACATGTTAAAAATATATAGTTTCCAACAAAATTTGTTAAGCAATCATTTTTCAAATAAACACGGTCGAAGTCCAGACTCACTAATGCATCCTAACAAACTCGATAAGACACACTAATGTAAAATTCTGGTTCTCTAAGACCAACGCTCGGATACCAACTGAAATGTCCCGTTCTTATTGATTAAAAACGTTCCATATTAATTGATTTCGTTGCGAGGTTTTGACCTCTATATGAGACGTTTTTCAAAGACTGCATTCATTTTTAAAACAAACCATAACCTTTATTTCATAAATAAAGGTTTAAAAAGCTTTACGTAGATTATCAAATAATGATAACCTAAAATATCCTGTTTACACACGACCATTACATAATGGTTTACAATACAAATATGTTACATCGAAATCAGTTTCTTGAATGCAGTTTTTACACAATATCATACAAATATGGACTCCAAATCGTGTCCTTATTTTAGTATGCAACAGCGGAAGCTCTTAATATTCACCTGAGAATAAACATGCTTTAAACGTCAACAAAAATGTTGGTGAGTTATAGGTTTAACCTATATATATCAAATCGTAACAATAGACCACAAGATTTCATATTTCAATACACATCCCATACATAGAGATAAAAATCATTCATATGGTGAACACCTGGTAACCGACATTAACAAGATGCATATATAAGAATATCCCCATCATTCCGGGACACCCTTCGGATATGATATAAATTTCGAAGTACTAAAGCATCCGGTACTTTGGATGGGGTTTGTTAGGCCCAATAGATCTATCTTTAGGATTCGCGTCAATTAGGGTGTCTGTTCCCTAATTCTTAGATTATCAGACTTAATAAAAAGGGGCATATTCGATTTCGATAATTCAACCATAGAATGTAGTTTCACGTACTTGTGTCTATTTTGTAAATCATTTATAAAACCTGCATGTATTCTCATCCCAAAAATATTAGATTTTAAAAGTGGGACTATAACTCACTTTCACAGATTTTTACTTCATCGGGAAGTAAGACTTGGCCACTGGTTGATTCACGAACCTATAACAATATATACATATATATCAAAGTATGTTCAAAATATATTTACAACACTTTTAATATATTTTGATGTTTTAAGTTTATTAAGTCAGCTGTCCTCGTTAGTAACCTACAACTAGTTGTCCATAGTTAGATGTACAGAAATAAATCGATAAATATTATCTTGAATCAATCCACGACTCAGTGTATACGTATCTCAGTATTGATCACAACTCAAACTATATATATTTTGGAATCAACCTCAACCCTGTATAGCTAACTCCAACATTCACATATAGAGTGTCTATGGTTGTTCCAAAATATATATAGATGTGTCGACATGATAGGTCGAAACATTGTATACGTGTCTATGGTATCTCAAGATTACATAATATACAATACAAGTTGATTAAGTTATGGTTGGAATAGATTTGTTACCAATTTTCACGTAGCTAAAATGAGAAAAATTATCCAATCTTGTTTTACCCATAACTTCTTCATTTTAAATCCGTTTTGAGTGAATCAAATTGTTATGGTTTCATATTGAACTCTATTTTATGAATCTAAACAGAAAAGTATAGGTTTATAGTCGGAAAAATAAGTTACAAGTCATTTTTGTAAAGGTAGTCATTTCAGTCGAAAGAACGACGTCTAGATGACCATTTTAGAAAACATACTTCCACTTTGAGTTTAATCATAATTTTTGGATATAGTTTCATGTTCATAATAAAAATCATTTTCTCAGAATAACAACTTTTAAATCAAAGTTTATCATAGTTTTTAATTAACTAACCCAAAACAGCCCGCGGTGTTACTACGACGGCGTAAATCCGGTTTTACGGTGTTTTTCGTGTTTCCAGGTTTTAAATCATTAAGTTAGCATATCATATAGATATAGAACATGTGTTTAGTTGATTTTAAAAGTCAAGTTAGAAGGATTAACTTTTGTTTGCGAACAAGTTTAGAATTAACTAAACTATGTTCTAGTGATTACAAGTTTAAACCTTCGAATAAGATAGCTTTATATGTATGAATCGAATGATGTTATGAACATCATTACTACCTTAATTTCCTTGGATAAACCTACTGGAAAAGAGAAAAATGGATCTAGCTTCAATGGATCCTTGGATGGCTCGAAGTTCTTGAAGCAGAATCATGACACGAAAACAAGTTCAAGTAAGATCATCACTTGAAATAAGATTGTTATAGTTATAGAAATTGAACCAAAGTTTGAATATGATTATTACCTTGTATTAGAATGATAACCTACTGTAAGAAACAAAGATTTCTTGAGGTTGGATGATCACCTTACAAGATTGGAAGTGAGCTAGCAAACTTGAAAGTATTCTTGATTTTATGAAACTAGAACTTTTGGAATTTATGAAGAACACTTAGAACTTGAAGATAGAACTTGAGAGAGATCAATTAGATGAAGAAAATTTAAGAATGAAAGTGTTTGTAGGTGTTTTTGGTCGTTGGTGTATGGATTAGATATAAAGGATATGTAATTTTGTTTTCATGTAAATAAGTCATGAATGATTACTCATATTTTTGTAATTTTATGAGATATTTCATGCTAGTTGCCAAATGATGGTTCCCACATGTGTTAGGTGACTCACATGGGCTGCTAAGAGCTGATCATTGGAGTGTATATACCAATAGTACATACATCTAAAAGCTGTGTATTGTACGAGTACGAATACGGGTGCATACGAGTAGAATTGTTGATGAAACTGAACGAGGATGTAATTGTAAGCATTTTTGTTAAGTAGAAGTATTTTGATAAGTGTATTGAAGTCTTTCAAAAGTGTATAAATACATATTAAAACACTACATGTATATACATTTTAACTGAGTCGTTAAGTCATCGTTAGTCGTTACATGTAAGTGTTGTTTTGAAACCTTTAGGTTAACGATCTTGTTAAATGTTGTTAACCCAATGTTTATAATATCAAATGAGATTTTAAATTATTATATTATCATGATATTATCATGTATGAATATCTCTTAATATGATATATATACATTAAATGTCTTTACAACGATAATCGTTACATATATGTCTCGTTTAAAAATCATTAAGTTAGTAGTCTTGTTTTTACATATGTAGTTCATTGTTAATATACTTTATGATATGTTTTCTTATCATAGTATCATGTTAACTATATATATATATCCATATATATGTCATCATATAGTTTTTACAAGTTTTAACGTTCGTGAATCACCGATCAACTTGGGTGGTCAATTGTCTATATGAAACATATTTCAATTAATCAAGTCTTAACAAGTTTGATTGCTTAACATGTTGGAAACATTTAATCATGTAAATATCAATCTCAATTAATATATATAAACATGGAAAAGTTCGGGTCACTACACTTAAGAATGTTTATGTTCAACAAAATAACTTTCAAAGAGATGGTCATCATTGGAATCATAAGTCCAAATTAGTGATCAACAATAAAACATCGGTTGTTCCAGTATCTTCAACAGAGTGGTTGGGCAGTGATGGTTTTAAATTCATACCATTTAATGATCTCATCAAATGTCATCTTCCAAATAAGCACACTACAGGTATGAACAACATAGTAAATTGAATGACATTTTAAGTATTTTTTTTTTTGTTCCCTATATTTCATCAATACTATTATCTTCAAATTTTGTTGTATATAAATACTCAAATATTTATGTAACAGACGTGCTTGGTCGTGTTCAATTTTATAATCGGGAACCAAAATCAAGTCGGTCCAGCGATGAGCTTACGTCAAAGTACATCAACCTTGAATTGAAAGATTTGGAGTAAGCTTAACACCTTGACAAATAATAAAAATAAATAATTATGTTTTTATCATTATTCATAGTTACATGATTTATTAATAAAAAATTAATGATTTTGTCAATCACAGTGGTGCAATTGTTTCGTGTACAATTTGGGGCCAGCATATGTTAGACTTTTTAACATACATGAAACAACTTGAAGAACAACATTGCGTTGTCTTGATCATACAATTCGGGCGTACCCAAAAATACTAGAGTAACACTTAGCTCCTATATATATTCAATGCTGATTAAAATTTACAATTTCAGACCTACATCTTTATGTTATACTATTAAATTGCAGATCAGCTGACTGTTACTACAGACTGGACTCACACAAGGCTGTTTATGGATGCTAACATCTCGGTCGTCAACGAATTCAGATAAAGGTATGTGTGTAAATGTTAACATTAAGTAATCAGTCAATGTTTATCCTATAACAAATTGGTTCACTCAAATTATATCACTAAATTAAAAAAAAAGGATACTAATCATTTCAATAAACACAAAGATATCTCGAATTGTTTGGTAATGATGATTCCGGTTCATCGATTGTCCCTTCACAAACACCAACCTTGACACCACCCGGCAAACCACTTGATGATTGGTTTACTAACGTGCTATGTGTAGAATGCAGTGACCTGTCAGTTGAACATGTAAGTGTGTTTTCTTTCGTAATCATTGTTAAACAATCATATGTCCATTTACTCATAACTTTTATATTTCAAAATATTGACATTCTATTGCAATATGTAGTCTGGAACTTTTATTGTCGAAGCTGAAATCATTGCTATCAAACCCGAAGATACATGGTGGTATATAGCGTGCAAGAAATGTCACAAGAAGGCACAACCAACCCAGAAGGATGTCGATTTAACACTTGACATTGATCAACAGTTGGCGCTCAAATGAAGTTGTGGAGGGTGCCGTAATAACCCGCAAGTCGCTGTCCGGTACAAATTAACTACATCATTTAATTTACCATTATTTATAATACTTACCACAGTTATGCAGATATCTAACACTAAGTTAAAAATTATAAAGGTTCAAAGTTAGTGTACGTGTAGCAGATGCAAACGGTTATGCCACGTTTACTCTCTTCGAAACTCAAGTCAATAAATACGTTACGAAGTCTGCATATGAACTTAAAAAAGGATTACCTGAGAATCAGTATTAGCCTGATGAATTAGATGCGTTGGTAGGCAACACACTTCTCTTCAAAGTCGAAGTAATGGGTTATAACAAAAAATATAACCTTCAGAATTATACTGTTAAAGATGCCACCACCGATGATGCATTCCTGGCAAAATATCACGAACAGTTGAAGGTTAGGATTACTAAATCATTTTTGAACATCTTATATACACTTCTAAACACTCTTTTCGTTAGCATATTTGTCAACAAATAAACTAATGTTGTAAATATATTTACTACACTAAATATAAATTACACCCAGGTTGACAAAGAGAAAATCAATAAAAGGAACCTTGAAGCTTCTATTACTGATTTATCTGAATCTGCAAAGGTATCCAAGTAATTTACTTTTAAACTACTACAACCAGTTTATGCATCTTCAACACGTCCTTTGTCTAATTTGTATTTCATACTTATAATCTAATTTTGACCACATACATATTTGTCAATTTCAGTGTGGATCAACCAACTTGTAATCAGATAAGAATGAAACTGTTGATCTGGGAAACAGTACTGGCTATACGCCTCCAAAAAAGGTTATTAAACAAGAACCAAAAGGTAGCTCAGTTTCAGTCAAATCTTCCGCAACTAAAGCAAAGAAGGCTATTCTTGCTGATGATTAAAGTGGCAATGCGTTTAAAGTCAGTCAAGCCTTTTAGTACCCTTTTTTAATAAGCAGTTTAATAACTCGCGTTTGGAATATTTTGCTTTTGCGTGGTGTTTTTGAATTTATGATCTTTGCTTGATCAAATTTAACGTTTACATAAAACCATACCATACTTAATTTGATTAATATTTCAATTGCTTTTGAGAATTGGATGATATTAAAAAAATTCTATACTTTTTTACAGCCTCTGCCATTATCTTGGTTTTACGACTATTATCAAGTGAAGTTACCTACACATAAAGTTTGCATACACACTTTACAAGGCTATAAGTCTGAAGTCGCTTTCACAATACACGATCTGACTTTAATTCTAAGCGAAGGATTTGAAAAGATCATAACCGATATTAAAATTAAAATGTCTGATATTCTATGCATTACAGCTTTCGACAAAGACAATTACGAATTAGTTATCTATTCGAAGAAAAGAATGGTTCCAAAAAACTGGTTCAACATAACTAAAAAATGGGAGAAAATTACTGAGTTACAGCTTAGAATGTTTGAAAAAGCTCATTATAGGAGATTCCCTTCATTCATGCAGATTGTTGATGGGACCAACGTTAACGTATTGGTATGTATATTCTTAACTAATAATACAATTTACATACATCATACATTAAGCTAACATTAGTTATTAAATTTACTATTTTATAATTAATATTTTAATGTATTATTAACATAAGCTGCCATCATAGTTTTAGTACAATATACTACTTAATTTAAATTGTTTAATTTATTTCAACATTTATTTACATTATTCACATATATGACAGACAATGGCTAATGATAGTGCTCCAAATGAACATATATTTAGTCACAATATCCTTCCAATATGTAAAGTTTTCAGTTGCAATTGTTCTATTTTCAAGTAATATTCGTTTAAATAAATAAGTGCGAAGACAAAGGGAGAAAACGAAGATTTGAAGACGCAAACGTCCAAACAGCTCAAATGTACAAGATACAATTCAAATGGTTCAATTTATTGATAAGAAACGTCTAAAAATGACAAGAGTACAAGTTGTAAAATGCAAAGTACAAGATATTAAATCGTACGAAAAGGCGTTCGAAAATCCGGAACCGAGACCTGAGCCAACTATCAACGCCCGACGCAATGGACCAAAAATTATGAGTCAACTATGCACAAGAATAAAATATAATATATAAATAATTATATAAATTATTTATATATTATATATATTTAATAAATATGTCGAAAAATAAAAATCCAAAAATGGTGAGTTGGATCTGCGAAACTTCGCGATCTCGGAGCTACAAAGAGGAAAACCTACACGATCGCGGGACAAGGTCTGACAGTCAAACCCTTGTAATTAATGCGAATTTAGGGTTTATTTTTATATATTATTTATTATTTAGGGTTTAATTTATATATTAATGTATTTAGTATTTAATTTTATTTTATAATATTAAGTTTAATTAATTGTTATTAATTATATAGATTAATATTTTTATATACTAATAATATAAAAATAATATTTTTATATAAAATTTTAGTTTTATCATTTTTCTTTTATATCATTTTATATTTTGTATCTTTTTAATCGTTTAGTTCGTAATTATAATTTAGTTTCTTTTTGCCGTAGATTTTTAGCTTTTAAGACTTTGCCGTAAAATTCCTTAAGTGCTTTTTCTTTAGATTAAGATTTAGGCGCTTTAGAATTTTACGACGCCGTTTATATATTTTAGTGCCTTTTAAGTTATTGCCATTTTGGATATAGAATTCCTTTTAAGCTTTAATACCTTTAGACGCAACTTTTTAGATTTGATTTTTAGACTTTTAAGTTTCGATGTTTTTCTTTCTTATTTTTATTTTTCGACGTTTTTCGACGCGTAATCTTTTTCTTTCTTATTTCTCGACACGCTAGTTTTTAGGACATAGATTTTCTATTTCTTCTCTAAAATTCCAAACGAAAAATTATTTTAAGCGGTTAAATTGATAGATACCCAAATTTTCTGGTTCGTAGTAATAGTTGGATTTGTTAGTGGCGAGTTGTGGGCTTCCGATTTAAAGGGTCCTGGCTACCTGCTGCATCTATTGGCTATTCGAAACGTGAGCAAAATCAGAAAAGTCTATTAATATGATAACTTATATAATTTTTAGTTTTATAACTAATAGGATAATTAGTAAATGATCCACATTGTAGCTAAAATTTGGTAATAAGCGCATTATGGAAAATCTCGAGAATATTTTAGAAACTCTTTATGACATACGAAATCAATACTCTCAAACGGGTATTGATGACAATTCGTTCGGTCAATCTTGGATCACGAATGACGAAACAATAACTGGTTGTGAAATCTGTGGAGATTATCACTCAACATGGGAATGTTATTATTACGTTCCTATGGAAAATTATGCACCCATGGAACCTGAATGGAATGATTATAAAGAATACAATTCAAATTGGGATTATTCCCAAGAATATATCCAAACTCAACAACCAGAAGACGAGGAAAATTATGTGCCTGAAAATTCTTTAGATTATATGAAAATCAAACTCGAAGAACTTGATGCTCAAAATGAACAAATGAGAGTGTTTGTAAATCGGCAAGCTGAAACTCTATCAGATTACACACATGTTGATCTGAGGAGTCGTGTGCAAGAAAATCTCATATCATCAAATTTTGATGAATTCGAGAGCTCCGAAATCACCAACTATCCCGATGATACTTTTTATTCAGTCTTACCAATTTCACAACATATCGACACATTAGCCTCTATCGAAGAAATCATCGATCCATCAATGGATGAAGAAGAAGTAAGGGTGACAAATTGGTACTCTTGGGAAAACGATAACGTTGAAAATTTTACCCTCGAGACCAAAGTGGAGGAACCGATAAGGACCGTTAATGAAGAAGAATTTGCTTCAATCCAGCCACAACCTTCCAACCCAATATTCTCAATAGACGAGTCATCTACCGAAGATGAACTACGAGCTGTAATAGATAATGACACCTCGGATTTCACCCAATTGGGTAATAGAGGTGAAAACTTTGATCCCGAGAATAAAAGGAAGGAAATGTTAGGAATTGTCCACCCTATAATATGTATGTCGGTGTATATCGATCCATTTGACCAAGAACCAGAAAAGAGACATATCCATTTACTAAAAGCTATACTTAAAAAAGAATTAAGTAGTGAAGATCGGGTGGGTCTAAACTTTAAACCCATTGATATATTTTATACCACCCGAGATGTAAATAAGTGGCTCACTATTTTAATTCGTGGAACTTATTCTACCAACTTCACATGTTGTCAGCTAAGTGTGGGGAAGTCTAACCCCACTTAATGTTAAATTAGGGGTTCGGGTTAGTGCATAACTCGTTAATAAAAATGCATGATGAGTTAGGGTAAAAGACGCATTTTCAAATATTAGCAAACAGTTCAGAAAAGCAACCGTTTTTGAAGAAAAACATGTGATAAAACAAGAAGGAATGAACGATGAGGCGCGCCATCTATCATTCGATGAGCTTTGTAATTACAAACTGGGTATTTTTAATCACTTTCTACACTAATCACCCTCATGAATTTATAATTATAGTCTGATTTCATGCAAATGAGGGCATTGCATGATCTCAAGTGTGGGGAAGGGTTATAAATTCTCTCGGATTTATACTTGGTTTATTTGGCAAATTTTGTAAAAATTTGAAAAAATTTCAACTAAATGAATTCAAAATCATGTTTATACATATTTATGAACGATGAAAACTAGGTGTTAATACCGAAATTATCGTTACCTCGGAAAGGACATAAATTGAGAAACACCCTAAAACGCTTGAATTCATTTAAAATGGAATAAAAGAGAATAAAAAGTCAAAGAAAGAAACTAAGTGTGGGGAGAATGTACCAAGTTATTCAATTAAAAACTATCTATCACATGTTTCTGTAAAGTTATTGCGGGTGCTTTTTGGACTAAATTAACTGTTTTACCCTATTTACTGTAATGAAAGATGGATCTACACGATGAATCAATTCCATCATTAAAAGGAAGTAAAGTCTTCCGAAAAAGACACGCGCTTCTTGATTTAGGTCAAGAAGTTTTCGTCCAGACCAGCTGTAGGTTGACAAAAAATCTAGAAAAGTCATCACTAAAATCAGCAGGAAATCCACGGACCTCAGCATTAAACAGGGTCGCCAAGTGGTCAGACTTATCGTAACCATGAGAGGATCTGTCTCGTAAAATGGGGAGGGCGCCGTGCAAATTAGCTTGATAAGACTAATGAATCAGATCCTCAGAAAGGATAATCTCCTTAAAGATTAAAAATCAGCTTTTAAGCCTGATATTACTCAATCCTTGAGATTGACCTTAAAGATTGAGAATTACAAACTCATGGAATTCGATGATATCTAAACTCGAGCTTGAACGAGAAAATATTTTGATCAAAATTAAAACCGATTTGTTTTCTAAAAACCCATTTTTAATGCGTTCATTACCATTGAACGTAAAATCCTGAGAATTCAACAGAATTCATGAGGTCACCTGAACCAAATTGGGTGTCAACCGTAAGAAAGGTGGTTGCATAGCATGGTCAAAGACAGGACCTTGTGCCAGACCGAAAAACTAAAGGGTGAGCTTTACTATTGCTTCTACAAAGGATAATAATTGCATCCGACACGTTATAGACCATAATTAAATGCATGTCATTAGACATTGCCTTAACAGTTGCTTGTTCATCGCTTTCCTTTACAACCGGACGGTAGTTTACCGAAAGGTAATATACGGAACAAGTAAACTGGACGTGTTGCTTTCCTAATACAAGGTTATCAAGTGGGTAACATAAAACCGCAAGTGTTGAGCTAAAATTTTCAAATCTGAAACCCACAAAACCTACAAAAATATTTTGCAACACCGGTGAAGGGTTATTCCGGAAAACTTATCTAGGGTAAAAACTAGAATGAATTTTCAAAAGATCAAATGTTTTCATAAAGATCCAATTTCCTAAAGGATCTAAATTTTCATAGTCATGTGGGACTGTAAACCACAATGTTACTATCATTGTTTATGCCGCTGTATCAAAATCACTGATGTATAAAATGTGAGAATAAAAAAAGTGATTCGAGTGAAGTGTGATTTTATTTCAAGTTCTGTATTGCTTGAGGACAAGCAACGTTCAAGTGTGGGGATATTTGATAGTGCTCCAAATGAACATATATTTAGTCGCAATATCCTTTCAATATGTAAAGTTTTCAGTTGCAATTGTTCTATTTTCAAGTAATATTCGTTTAAATAAATAAGTGCGAAGACAAAAGGAGAAAACGAAGATTTGAAGACGCAAACGTCCAAAAAGCTCAAATGTACAAGATACAATTCAAGTGGTTCAATTTATTGATAAGAAACGTCTAAAAATGACAAGAGTACAAGTTGTAAAACGCAAAGTACAAGATATTAAATCGTACGAAAAGGCATTCGAAAATCCGGAATCGAGACCTGAGCCAACTATCAACGCCCGACGCAATGGACCAAAAATTATGAGTCAACTATGCACAAGAATAAAATATAATATATAAATAATTATATAAATTATTTATATATTATATATATTTAATAAATATGTCAAAAAATAAAAATCCAAAAATGGTGAGCTGGATCTGCGAAACTCCGCGATCTCGGAGCTGGAAGGCACAAATGCTTCGCGATAGCGGGATAGCCAAAATCAGAAATGCCTATAAAAGGCACGAGCTTCTGCCGAGTTCAACACAAAAAAATAAATATATTACTCCCTCTGTAAGATATATATAGATATATATATATATATATATATATATATATATATGTATATATATATATATATATATATGTATATATATATATATATGTATATATATATATGTATATATATATATATATATGTATATATATATATGTATATATATATATATATATATATATATTATATATAAATATTAGTTTAGTTTTATATTAGATTAGTTCGGGTTATGTAAAGGTTATTTTACGGGTTTTGAAGTCGAAATTCTGTCCGTGTAAAGCTACGCGATAAATAATCAATGTAAGTTATGTTCTCCTTTTTAAATTAATGTCTCGTAACTAAGTTATTATTATGCTTATTTAAATTGAAGTAATCGTGATGTTGGGCTAAATATTAAAGATGGGGTAATTGGGCTTTGTACCATAATTGGGGTTTGGACAAAAGAACGACACTTGTGGAAATTAGACTATGGGCTATTAATGGGCTTTATATTAAATTAACGATACCTCGTTAATTTAATATAAAGGTTACAATTTGATGTATCTATTTATAACCACATACACTCGATTGGATACGATGGGCGGGATATTTATAAATACAAATTATTGTTCATTTGACCGGACACGGGGATGGATTAATAGTCAATGGACTCATTAAAACAGGGGTGGATTACATTCAAGGGTAATTGGTGTAATTGTTAACAAAGTATTAAAACCTTGGATTACACACAGTCGATAACCTGGTGTATTCATTAAACAAAGTATTAAGACCTTGTTACAGTTCGAATCCCCAATTAGTTGGAATATTTGACTTCGGGTATAAGGTTAAAATTGCCGAGCATTTTATAATTATGACCGATGAACTATTATGGTCAAAAACCAGATAGGTTTCAAATACATCCAGGACAAAGGACAATTAACCCAGGGTAATAAATTATAATCAAAACGTCAAACATCATGGTTACGGAAGTTTAAATAAGCATAATTATTATATTGTTATTTATTTTACGCACTTTAATTATTGTCATTTACTTTACGCTTCGCTTAAAATATAAAATCGACAAACCGGTCATTAAATGGTAAACCCCCTTTTATATATTATTACTATATATAATATATTTTGTACAAATATAGTTGTTAAAAATATAGTGTGAAATAAGTCATCTCCCTGTGGAACGAACCGGACTTACTAAAAACTATACTACTCTACGATTAGGTACACTGCCTATAGTGTTGTAGCAAGGTTTAGATATATCCCATCTGTAAATAAATAATTAAAACTTGTGTTATTTGTAACGTATTTTGTAGTAAAAATATAACTATTTCGTACCCCGCTACAACATCATCAGCTAAGAAATTCAAATCTGCATATAAGGGACGACAAGGGCCACAAAAACATGTCTACTTTCACTACAACGGTTCGTACAAAAAAAGAATTCCCATTTCTGTAAATCAAGATAAATTGATATTTGGTGAGGGCTGGCAACAGTTAATAGCTGACTTACATTTAAATTGGGGCGATCGAGTTATTTTCTATGCAATCAATTTCAGTAATATAGAATTGGTCATATATAATGAAGTTGGTGATGAAAAGACAAGCATATCTACTTATCATCTAAATGAGAAGGAAGACCCGGACTTTTTACAACATGAAGTTAAATCTTATGATTGCGAAAATACCATATCGCGTGGTAGGGTTTTAGTAAGTTAACATTCTTATCTTTAAACTATTTAAACATAACCATGAACACATCTTTACTTGAAAAAGTTTCAAAAGAATTTATTTATGTTCAAAATTTATTTTTTAAAATATAAGTTGCAAATAACAAGTTTATTTTACAAATGTATATTTTTTAGCGTCTACCGAAAGAATTAATGCGACTTCCTGGACTACGAAGTGGAAAAATAGTTTCATGTTACAAATTAGGAAGGAAGAAATACAAGTGGCGGTTGAAACAAGAAAATTCAAGGACAAGGCCAAACATTTCAGTGTCGTACGGTTTTTATAATTTCAGGAAAGAAAATTGATTAAAGCCGGGGACAAACTGCATATTCACCTACTATTTTGACGAACGCGCTTTCTATCTATATTGATGTTTTGAACAATGATTCAAAAACTTATATGCATTTGATGGATTGAAAAACAATGTTTGTTTGATTATAAACCACGATGTTTTCTTTACAATATTGATTTGATATTATCATCATTAACTACTATTTTATTAATATGTTACATGTTATATTGATCAGATATACATTCGTTAACAATTTACATGTTCTAATATTAAGGGTCGCCGTGCAACGCACGGGCTCTTAAAGTATAGTAATCTCTACATTTTACAAACCGGGAAGGTTACATCCGACGTATCACTCTGACACTCCTTCCCCCAAATCATTGCCACATGTAATTATGTAATTAGCTGTTAATTATCATGCTTAATTACCACAAAATGACACTTGTCTGAATCCTATTCGTCTTCTTCCTTAATATGATTCAATATCTCTTCTAAAAACGGATTAATCTGTCTCCTACACTCCCGTTCTCTCTTTCTTCTCTCTTGAAAACATCCCGTCACGTCTTCCGTCGATTACGGCCGATTGAAAACATCCCGTTGTTCGGCGGTATCCCTAAATTATTCGTCATAGTTTTATACACACACCGGTACAAATTTCATGCGTTCTTTTTGCTTCAATCGAATTCGGTGATACCCTAAATAATTAGGGTTTTCAGTTTTTTTGGTTTTGCGTTTCTGAAGATGCGATCTATACTCTGTAACAGCGATTGAATTTAAATCAGGTATGTAACAGCGATTGAATTTAGCGATTGGTTTTTTGGTTTATTTGCTGTTTGTTTTTACATTATATTTATATACTTAGCATGTTTTCTTTTTAATGATTGTAAAGTATTTTTTTCATTTATGTAGATGTCGCAGCTGTTCGCAAATTAAAGATGGTGTTTTATACTCCGTAATAATCCATCCATAGATAGATGTCGATGGTAAGTTGCTTCTATTTTTGCTTTGAAATAGTAATTGAAATATGATAGTTTAAATACTATATTGTTACTTTAAATTATGTTCTAATATATATTTTGCAACATTATGTAATTTAGACAAATTGAAATTTTTTCTGTATATATTTTGTACTTCTTATATATTTATTGTCATAACATTTCTGTGGTAATTTGTGATAAGGTGTAAAACCAAACATGAAGGGAACCATGAAATACGTAGATGGTATTGCAGGTCAGGTTAGATATGGATCAAAGTCAACTGTTTATCAGATTAAAGATTCTTTACGTCGGGCTGAGTCCGAAGCAGAACGACTATCACAAGCACGTAATTCATTTTTTTCACTATAAATGTGTGAAACTGATTGTAGGTCAGATCACGTTATGTGTCAAGATGGGTCGTAATTTAGGGTCAGGGAATGGGTATGGTAGATTGACCCATAAACATATTTTAAATTTTGTAACAGATATTGGATCAAATATATTGCACACAATTGGCTACATATATGAAAGGCAATCTACCATACAATTAGTAAGGAAAGCAGTACAATTTATGGTTGAGTAGGTACGAAACAAAGGACATTTCTGGAAGTCACAAATTACTGCAGAAAAAGATAACACTTTAGGAAAAAATAAGTTTAGAATTATCTTCAAATAGTTAAATTTTTATGTGTTTCACCCGGTCAACAACTATAGTTGAAAGACCTGATGAGATTAAATCAGTAATGTACCCCAACATTACTGATTACTACTATATGTTTTTGTTTCCATTAAATCAAATGCCTTATTAATGGTAGAGTTATCAAAAATGGGTGGGTTGTTGAAAGGTAAACTTGGGTAATCTCTTTAACAAATACATTACTCACAACACTTTTTGTCCAGAATATTACTATATGTATGATGAAATATATATATGTATTTATGCAATAAAAGTACACACTCTGTGTCTTGGTTCTTTCACTGGATTATCTTATGTTGCTGGGAAGTCTTTTGTGCTTATGGTGATTACAACATAGAGTATAAAGATTGTAATTTGTTTTGTTGCAGCCTTCAAAAGTCAAAGATATATGGTCGTCATGGTGGATGCTACTTTTTATGTTGCTGTGATGTGGCCTCTACTGCATCTAATTGGTTCACAGAATGTTGGATTTGCTACTACTGTTTTCCTTTTTCCACTAGTACAAAAGAAGATGATGATAACCAATTGTTGTTAACTGTTATGATGACTTTTAAAAGTCAGCGGGTCATTATTTTGAATTTTAATATTGGTGTTAAGTTTGTATGTCTCTGGAGCTGCCTTCATATCCAAAGTATGCACCAAGTTAGTAAGTTGGAGGGTGTTTTTGTTGCTTATAATCTGGGTGTTTCGTTTTAGCATTGTGCTACTAGTTTGACTTTAAATAGTCAATGGTTTAAAAAGAGGATGGTTATTTATGTTGTTGTGAGCAATTTTATTTGGGAGGTGATTTTAGTTGGTACAATGAGTCGTCTTATGTTGTTTGATAGTCAACGGGTCAAAGCTCTACGGTCAAATTATGAAAATAAATGGGGAAAGATATGGGTTATGAACTCTAATGGTGATCAAAGGAGTATTATAGTCAAGGATGTTAAAGATTTAAATGAATTTTTTTTCTTCAAATGGGTCGAGGGGTTTACATGGATTTCTACTATGGGCCGCACATTATGGAAATCTATGAACAGAGTAATAATAATTTTGTTTTGGGCCGCAAGGTTAAAGGCTGGTTCTGGTGGGCATGTTCATTTATATGTTCTCAATTGCCCAAGGTTATATGGACTTCTCAAAGTTGCCTGATTATTGAGATGAAGTATTCGCATTTGGTTAAATTACATGGTCACACATATTTTCATGGTATGGAAGATGGTACTAAATATCGAGAGTGTTTTAAATGTGTGTTTCGGGTTTATTACCATGGTTTGTGGTATAATCTAAAATGTATGTTTCATTGTTATTTTGCATTTTGGACTTGGGATGTACATTAATTAATCCCTTTGTCATTGTTTTAGTTTTAGTTTTGTCATTTTTGGTGTCATTTTGTAAGTGTTTTGGAGTTCACTAAAAACTCCCCTCGGATATACCCGTTGTAGTTGTACCTTTTATTTATTCTAATGGATTTTTTCGGGGCACCGTCCACTTATCCTGAAAAAAATCAATAATCCAAATTGACCCTTTAATGTACTCATCGCTATATTTATGTGTTTCAACAATTTCATATTTTGTGTTTAACTTTCTGGTGGCATAACATTTTTATATTAACAGTTTTTTTGATTAAGAGTCGCCGTGCAACGCACGGGCGAAGGCTAGTTGATTTAATAAAGGGAGGGATTAATTTTAATTGATTAGGTGGGCGATCTTTTAAAATTTGAAGACTATACGAGGTAAAGTCAGACCGAAAGGGTTTTGATACTGTGATATGAGAAATACTCCGTAATATAAAAGGGTACAAACGTCCAAAATCTTTTATTGGTGGGTGGATGGTAATAGTTAGGGTTTCCTTTTGTATTTCATTTACAGCCGCTATCTATGGCTTCTTAGATCTATCTATCACACGCCATCTACTTGTCATCATCTCAAGCAATTAAAGCTTCTTCTCAAGGTTTGATTTCTTTCTAATTTCAGTTTCAATTAAACTCTTTCTCAGTTCTACGGCACGCCTCTCACCGACCTTGGTCTCACGCACAAACTTAGTTCTCATTCAGAGTTCGGTTAAATTATATCTAATTCGAATTTATTTCAGTCCTCACTCACAGCTTTTCAAGGTTCTAATTATCTAGGTTTGGTTTTTGAATTTCAGTTAATCATTTCGCCACTCAGGGCTATGCGTGGTACGGAACTGGACCGAAAAGCTCGGTTCGGTTCTTTCTGGTGTCCCAATCTTGGAACGAGGCCCGGACCAAATATTAGCTGTTTGGTTCGATTTTATAATGGTTTTGTTCGGTTAAAAGTACCGATCCATTTCATGAAAATATAAAATTATAAAAGTGAATACACAAAAGTTGGATAACATCTGATAATAATATTTTTCATTTTATTTTTACTAAGATATAAGTATAAAACCTATAATTAGGGGTTCTTAATCTAATGAAAGTTTTTTTAGTATGATAAACAAATTTTGTAGCATGTAAGGGAAAAAGCACAGCTTATTTTAATATGTAGTCTATTAGGAAAACAGCACAGTCGAAAAATAAATGTAATATGTTACGGACTATTTCCCAACACATTGCAATTGGGATAATATAAATAAATAAATAAATGTAGTCTGTTATTTCCTAAAGTCAAAATCAGTATTTTTCCAACAACAAATTATGAACTCAACAAACGTGAAACAAATATTGAATATGAACAAAACAGTAGCTCCTTTTTATATCAGGTATTCAATATACATTTCGGTTGGTCCATTTTTCCCGTTTCACGGTGTTCGGTTCTGCTCCTTACTAAATCCCGAAAATTTGTTGAAGTATGGACCATGGACCGTACCACTCGGGTAAGGGGGCTGGATTCTCTATTTCCGGGCCGGGCGGGAGGTGAAGGCCATAAGAGAGATGTGAAATGTAGACAATCCTTCCCTTATTCGAGAATAAAAGCAAGTCATTTCTCCACCCAAAGTGAAACACTTTCAAAAGTAGAGAAAGTCATCTCTCTCTATTCGACGGATAAAAAGATTGCTTCCGAGTGGAACTCCGCCAATAAGTAGGAATTTTTTTTTAAAATAATAGTAAAATAAAATTGGAATGCCATGAAAATGGTACAATCAAATTTTCATGGGTTTTAAATCATGCCTGGAATTCAATTTAGGCTCTAAATGGCAGTCAAGACGCTAATAAATCGACGCTTGCTGTTGACTCAAAAATAGAGCCGAAATTCGGTCCGGTATGGTTTTCACGGTTTTTTTCCCCGTACCATGCTCACCTTTATTGGCTAACTCTGTATTCAATTTGAGCTATATAATGTATCATAATTTCAAATCTCGATAATCCACTTTTGAGTCAACAACAAGCGTTGATTTATTGGCGTCTTGACTGACGTTTAGAGCCTAAACTGAATTTCCAGACAGGATTTAAAACTATGAAAATTCGATTCTACCATTTTAATGGCGTCTTAATTTTATTTTAATTTTTTAATTTTATTTTACAAAGGTTTTTTCTTAAAAAAATTCATTTTTGGCCGGAGGTCCACTCGGAAACAATCTCTTTATCCGTCGAATCGAGAGAGTGATGACTCTCTACTTTTGAGAGTGTTTTCACTCTGGGTGGAGAAATGACTTGCTTTTTATTCTCGGATAGGGGAATGATTGTCTACATCTCACCTCCCTCATACACCACTCATGTGGTATTGGGTTTTGTTGTTGTTGTTGATAATTTGTTAATGTATGAACCATGGATCGTACCAAAAACCTTCGTGAATCAAAAGTCACAAATTAGGGCTCGAATGAAGTTAACAAATTCATTTGTAACACTAATCCACCACTCATAACACATAAAATCTAAAAATCAACACAAAAATCTAACAATCAACACATATCTCACATACCTTTAAGTTCTAGGGCTTATACAAAATCCCAAATCTTTCAATCTAAGTACATGAAAAGCAGTTAGGATGATAGATGATTGATTCATAGTAATGATTCTTGATTTGAATGTGATTGTATGTGAGGAAATGTGGTGAGCCGGACACATACGTGCCACTTGATTATGTTGTCACTAACACATTTAATAACACATTTAATAGTTAACAATTTCTACTTCATTCTTGTACACTTTAATACACTATTATCAGAGCTATCTTAAAAGCGTCCCTCGAAAACGTGGGCTATAACCTATAAATACTATAATAATGATTATACTTATATTTTACTATAATTATATTATACTAGTAATAATATGATCCTATATATTCATTCATATATATAATATGATAGCATAATATATAATTTGATTTAATTTAATGTAAGTAGATTATTATTATTATATTATTATTAATTATATTGTTATTAGTTATAAATTATTATTATTATTATCATTATTATTATTATTATTACTATTACTATATTTTCTTTTTATTCTCTAATTAATCACTCTATTGATCGAAGGGGTTTTAAGAATGCATTACTTTTGTATTATTAACACTTGATTGGTCGATTGATTGTAACAGAAAACTTCATGATGCTAAAAAGGTACAAGGTTTATTTATGTACGAGTTACTCGAGAGGGGGAGTAATCAAACCTTATACTCTCATGTACGCAACTCAGCGGGATTACTCTAACTCCTCACTTCTCACCACAGGATTTTTCAAACCTGAGACTCATGATGATTCAAATAAACCAGTCTTGAGAGGTACGTACGTGCGAACTTATTTTCCATCTCCTTCAATAAATAATAAATTAACCTCAGTTGTTGATTTTTTTCATGTACGTAACAACTTGATCGATTGATTGATTTTAGGCAATAATTGGTATCTTCCATTTTTAAAAGATGCATTCTCTGAGTTTAGATCTCTATCTGATGAAAAACGGTGAATTTACTATACTATTCTTATTAATGTACATATGTACATATGTACATATAAATCCAGCTTGCCTCACTCCCTGCCTAATTTTGTTATTCTTTTGAATTAAAATATCGTAGACGACAATGGCTAGCAGCACATTTTATTTTAAAAAAGCCGTGAGTATTTTTTTTTTGTTTACAGTTTTATTATGTTTCCAGTTTTATCTAATTCCTCTTTTCCGTATATATTCTATACTTTTTTCTTTATCAACGACGTTGACAATTTCATTGCAGTGAAACCCTCATTGAGACGAGTTCTCCAAGCTCAGAAACAGGTTCTTCGATTTTCCTTTGGCACTAATTGGTTTAATTACATGTTTGGATTGTGAGTTATATCGTTAACACTATTAGTTTGTTTGTTTGCAGTAATTGAAATTGATATACAAAATATAATATTTTGGCACTAATAAGTTTAATTACATTTTTGGACGGTGACATTTTCACTATTTGTTAACTCAGAAAGAAACAAGGCGGTTAGCCGCACGTTGCGGCGGCCAACCCTTGTTTACGGATTTTTTTGGTAGTATTTTCAATGACCTTAACATAACCCGAGAGACAATAATTCGCTTTACTATACAATACACATGTTATAATTGTAAAAATGACGTATCGTAGTATTCGTTTTTGCTTTATGATTTATACTAATTATAAAATTTTAATATATATATATATATATATATATATATATATATATATATATATATATATATATATATATATATATATAGTGGTAAGATCAAGAGGGAAGTAACCTATCGGGGGGAATCAAATATTTTTTTTTTGTTTTTTGAAAAAAACTTTGTTCACGAGCATTATAGATTGAATGAAAATATGAACATTTAATAAAGATACTTTGTGATAAATGCTTTTATTTTGGCAGGAAAACGCTCGAATAAGTAATATATAACAATTATCGTGTTTTTCGAGCGTATGCTGAGGTTTTAGATATTAGGGTTTAGAAATTTAGGGTTTATGGTTTAGATTTAGGATTTAGATTGAGTTTTTAACACGAACGGTTTAGGGTTTAGGGTTTAGGGTTACGTGTTTTGGGTTTATTTCTGGGTTTAGGGTTAGGTGTTTTGGGTTTATGAAATAAACCCTAAAACACCAAACCCTAAACTCTAAATCGAGCTAAATTTTACTTCACAAAACATGAAAAAAAAATCGTTCACATTCTTCACGAACAATATTATCTTGAATGTTATTTTTGTCGATCGTTTTCTCGCCTAAATAATAACATTCATCACGAAGTGTCTTTTCTAAATGTTCATATTTAATGTGATCTTGATGCCGGAAAAAAAATTCCAAAAAAACGAAAAAAAATAAAATTGCTTTCCCCCAATTGGTTACTTCCCCATAATTGATTGAAGGAGGTTTAGGAGTTTTTATTATTCTTCTATTATCATTAACAACTTGACTGATTAATCAACTGAAGATGAAAACGAACGTGAAATCATGAATATTGTTTGTTCGGACAAGATATGCATTGACGCCAAGCCATTTAGGAGGGAGTCTGAAGTAGTCCTATTAAATTATGAATTTGACACTGACGTAATAAAAGTCAAAAGCAATAGCAAAATCATTAAGAAGGTTGAATTGTTTTGCGCGAAACGTGCGTTGATCGAAGATGGTAATGATGACCTCCTCCAACAAAAGTTGAACGATTTGAATTCCGAATTTCGCCACGAAAATCGGATCTATGCTCTCGATCTCATAATTGTACGCTTCTTCTTTCTTCTTTTCTAGTAATACGTGCAATTTTGTTTGATTTATGATAATTTTCGAATTTAGTCATATATATCAAGGTTTAAAAAAACGGAAACGTGCCTCGAGGCGTTTTCCCTTTGTGAGGCGAGGCGTACGCCTTGAGGCGAACCGAGGCGTACGTTCGAGGCGGAGTTAAAAAAAATACATAAATATATAAAGTCCTAAATGAATCCACAATACAAAATATAAAGTCCATTATTATATTACAACAAATTAATGATTCCACAATAGACAAAGTTCAATATAAATATATAAAGTCATAACCTTTCAAACATATTCGAAGTTCAATATATAAGTCGTAAACTTAAAAACATTTATACTAATTTTAAATTATATATACTCCGTAATTCAACTAAAATTAAGATTGTTATATTTTATAATGAATAACTATTTTTTTTTTTTTACTTCACATCCTTTTAATTAACACTATCAAAATCACATAGATTACAAATACAAAGTAATATGGACGGACCGGTATTTATATTTATATTTTATATATCGATGATAATATATGTAAGACTATATTGATTACATGACAATAATAATATTGGGTTATCAATATAGATTACTAAGGACTCACCTGTTACTTTAATAAACAAGAGGGTTCAAAAGGAAAACTAAATAGATAAAGTACACAACTACAAAGGGAGAGACGTGTCTCTTTCCCCACCCCACAAAATAATAATATATCTCCTTCCTCTTTCTTTTATGACCTGCAACTAAAACAACTACTGTAAATTTTCTCTCTCTCTTTTCGATTGTGCTTGAAAACATAAATTACTAACACTAGACTCGCCATTTTTTGCTAAACAACATGAGGCGCACTCTTCTAATAATTTACTTTGTTAGAAGAGTGATAGAGAAACTGCCATAGATTACTTTTTTTGGTAAACACTGTGAGGCGCACGCCTCTGCTATCGAACCGCCTCTTTCCAAAATCGAACCGCCTCTCAATTTTGAGGCGTACGTTTTATCTGAGCTGTGAGGCGCACATTCCAAAACGCAAAAAATGAAAATCGCACCGAGGCGCGCCTCGAGGCGTACGCCTCAACCGTTTTTTAAAACCATGATATATATATATATATATATATATATATATATATATATATATAACTTGATTTATATAAGTAATAATATTATTAATAATATTAATATTATTATAACAAATAAGATTATTATTATCATTGATATTATTACTAGTAATTAAAAATTATTAAAATTATCATATGATTAGTTATCATTTATTATTATTATTAGTCTTTATCAATAATATTATTATTAATAATAATATTATTAGAATTATTAGTATTAATTGTATTAATATTAGTTAATAAGAAATGTGATATATATATATATATATATATATATATATATATATAATAATCACATTAAAATAAGAAGCTTGTTCCTTGTTTGGATCTTTTTTCATCTTATTCTCATATGCCTTAACAACCTTAAACTTTACACCTAGTTAGGGGTAATTAATTAATAATTTGACTTTAAATTAATAAATATGTGTTTGTAAGTTAAATCCAATTTATAGTTTAGGTTTTAAGGGTTAGTTTACAAAAGTTATTTTTTGCAAAAACAAGTATATTATTTCTCTATATTTTTTTTGAATTTCCTTTTTTTTCTTCTCAATTATCATACATTTGATGTATGATATATGGTAACCAGAAATGATGTTTCTTGCACAAACGATTTAGGGTTTAAAGAATTAAAACCTAAACTCTAAATCGGCCAAGTTTTGAAAAAAAAACATCATTTTTGGTCATCATACATCAAATGTATGATAACTATCAAATGTATGATAACTGTCTTTAAGGAAATTTAAAAAAATATATTAGGATATATATTTTTTACAACAGATTTTTCCCTCCGTCCCATTTCTATTGTCCACTATAGCTTTTCTGGATGTCCCAAATTAATTGTCCGATTCCATAAATGGATAAGAATAATAGATAAAGTTCTTTTGTCCAAAGGTGATTCTAAAGGTATGTGAGTGGGGGTCCTAGGACCTCACTATTTTTATTTTTTTGATACAATGTACTCTTCAAAATGCGTAGGACACTATTAAATTTAATTATCGCACCCCACATATTTTTAAAATTTATGTTTTTTCAGAGGTAAACGATCACTAAAATACCCCTAAATATAATTAGCTTCGAAATTTTTTTAGGACCCCATGGTTTACATCCTAAAATCGCCACTGCTTTTGCGCCCTTACTATATACATGCAAGACAAAAAGATTACAGAAAAATACATGTGTCAAAACTTTATCTTACACTATATATTTTTGTTTGATTACAATAGATTTGGGACGGAGGGAGTATTTTTTTCGAATCTAAACAAAAATTTAAACATTTTAGACCAATGTTGACTTTTTATATATATTTCAACATACATATGTTAAATATAAATATTTCAAATTAATGGATATATTTTAAACTCTATATTGTTTTAATCAAAAGTGAAGCACTTTTTTGGGGGGAAATAATTTTTATTCGTTTTTTTTTTATTTTTTTTCCCCAAATATTACGATCACATGAAAATATGAAAATTTAAAAAAGAAACTTTGTTATTATTTTGGCGGGAAAGCTCTCGAAGAAATAAACGATAACATGCTTCATGAGTAATGTTTTAATCAAAGTTTTTTGTAAGGGTTTAGAAATTAGGGTTTAGAAATTAGGGTTTAGATTGAATTTTTAACGCGAACAGTTTAGGGTTTAGGGACTAAACTGTAAACTCTAAATCGGGCTAAATATTAAAAAAAAAACTTCACATAAGATGAAAAAAACGATGAAACAAAACATTAATTAAAACATTACTCATGATGCATGTTATCATTTATTTCTTCGAGCGTTTTCCCGCCAAAATAATAACAATCATCACAAAGTGTCTTTTTTAAATGCTCATATTTTCATGTGATCTTAATGTTTTATTTTTTTCTTCAAAAAATAATGAAAAATAAAAATAAAAAATTTACTTCTCTCTTCCCCTAAAAAAGTGCGTCCCTCTTGATGATGACCTTATGTGTGTGTGTGTATATATATAGGGGCAGGATCAATGGGGAAGTAACCAATCGGGGGAAAGCAAAATATTTTTTTTTTCGTTTTTTTTGGATAAGGCATCAAGATCACACGAAAATATGAACATTTAGAAAAGACACTTCGTGATGAATGCTATTATTTAGGCGGGAAAACGATCGACAAAAATAACATTCAAGATAATATTGATCGTGGTGATGAATGTTAACGTTTTTTTTTCTTCATGTTTTGTGAAGTAAAAATTTAGCCCGATTTAGAGTTTAGGGTTTAGTGTTTTGGGTTTAGTCCCTACACACACACACACATATAAATTCAACTTTCGTCAGCATCCGTTTCGCCCCCGTCTTGACTGTTGCGATACACCAAGGTACCGACCGTCTCGACCCCGTCTCACGTCTTTTCAACCTTGCTTATCACAAGCGAAAACAAAACGAGACCGATTGTAAAAGGGGTGAAAAAACACAGCCTTTTGAATCATTTACAGCTTGATAATTTGCTTTATAATTTTCTGTTTTCATTTCAGGCTGCTCTCGAATTGCAGATAAAATGCCTACTCGACCTGATGATTGAAGAATTTGATGACATGTTCACCAAAATGACTAGTGATGATGAGGCTTACAAAATCTTATTTGTGAATTTGAGAGGGGATTATCCACGTGGTAAATTTGAATTCATGAAACACAAACTCCAGATATACACCTGGGCTTTTGATGCTGATTCACATAAACCAGGCTTGAGACTTACGTACTTTGCCTACTTATTTTTTGCATACTTATTTTTCTCCCTCCTCCAGTCGATAAATAAAATGATCCCATTTTTTAAATGTTTTCTTATTTATAAATTATAACAATAACAACTTGATTGATCGATTGTAGCCAAAGAGAACATTAATTGGGATCCCGAGTTATTAAAGGTGTCGTTCTATCAATACAAAACTCTACCCTACGATCAAAGGTGATTTACTACCGTATAATATTATTGTGTACTGGTGTTATTCTGTTACTATTTAAATTACATTTACATTACATATACATATGACCCCTGCTTGCCTAATGGTGTTATTCTTCCGAATTTAATGTATTGTAGAAAACAATGGCTAATAGCACACTTCCTTTTAACACAACCGTGAGTATTCTTTCTTTCTTTCTTTCTTTCTTTCAATCATGCAATTCTACTTTCTCTTATATATATATTCCCGAACATACTAATTTTTTTGTTTATTGATGACGCTGGCCATTTCGTTGTAGTTTTGTTGCCAGTTCAATTCAAGATTATCGTATACCAACCGAGGAAGAAAAATGTAAGCTTCGATTGAAGTTCCCTGGTATACGCTTCTTCGACGAGGAGTGTAAAGAAGAAGAAGAAAAAGAAGCAAAACTTGAAAGAGATATGGAGCTTGAAGCATTGGCTGCTAATCGGCAAAAAGAGGCATGATTTTTGAATCGTTTCCCGTTTTTATACGTTTAGATATTCGCGCTGAATGTAAAAATTAGCTATGTCGGGGATCCCGACTCATGATGTGTTACGTAAATTGTTGGGCATTAAGTTGGATATGACTGCTTATTCTTCAAAGCTATATAACTTATAACTTATTTATTTAAAGAATTTTATTCATAAAATAATTTTATTCTCTCATGGTTTGATTGTGTTTAATGGCAGTCCTTGATGGATGGCCACCAAATCGAGGAAATAACTGAAAAGGATCAGGCATGTGATGCTGGAGTACAGTTTAAGGTATGATAAGGTTTATTACAACATTTTACATTTTCATCGTTTGAGTCTTATATGTATCAGGTGACGATTGATTGAAAAGTTCCTGAAATATCTTTCGTTCTTGTTGCAGAAAGCGAAGGTTATAAAGCTCAAAAAACAGTTAAAAGAGTTGGTCATGGAGTGAAAAAGATCAAATATTCTACTTAAATGTTGATTGCTTGTTTGCTTGCTTCTAGTATTCTAGTATTCTACTTATCATGATGATGATTAAGTGCCATGGACGTGTTCACTTTTTTTTTTTTTTTTCCCCTTATGATATGTTCAATGAATACCTCAAATAAAATGGTTTAGTTGTATACATGATACTGATGAATGTTCAAAATAAAATGGTTTCACTACAACAAAATAGTTGACAGTACACAGTTTTTAGGCTATATGTACACACTTTCAAGTGTGAATACCTCAAATAAAATGGTTTAGTTGTATACATGATACTGATGAATGTTCAAAATAAAATGGTTTCACTACAACAAAATAGTTGACAGTACACACTTTTTAGGCTATATGTACACACTTTCAAGTGTGAAAAATATTGTAGTACACACTTTAGCCAACTGTGTACTTATTGTGCACAACCTATCTTAAAACACTTACAAGTGTGAAGATAGTGTCTCAATGTTCACGCTTTTAAGTATGAGCAACTCCTTAAAAATGTCCACACTTACATGTGTGAATAAATTACTTAAATGTTCACACTCGAGTGTTAAGACAATTCTTAAAATGTTCACACTTGAGTATGTTAACAACTTACCTCAATATACACACTTCAAAGTGTGAAGAAATGACTATTTAAATAATAATAATAATAATAATAATAATAATAATAATAATAAATGACTAATTATTTTTTTCACAAGTAAATAAATAATAGCAATCCGAAACATTGACTGAAGCCATTGGTTCTATTTTTTAACAGTACTCCAAATTGTTTTAATTAATTAAGTGTCCATATTCTATTACATAAACATGCATTACTACTACATACATCGGCATTTCTATTACTCCGTACATAACTAAACTTAAATCTAACTCCCACCAAATTTCCACTTGCCACTGTTCTTGAAATCTAATAGTCGCACCTGGAATCTGGAACATTAAATTTTTTTTTTTGTAAGAAACTGTAAAATAAGACAACAAATTAACTTACTGTGGAAACTGTAATATGTGCTTATTTCCCATTTATATCCACAACCATGAAGCTACATTTTAAATTTTTAATCATTTTAAAAATTGTAAAGCATTAGACCGAGCCAAATGACTAAATGACTAAAATTAGACTATACATTATGATAACCCACTTACAATAGATCTTGAAGTTCATAACCACAAATTTATACTTGGTGTGTATAAAACCTTTTGTAGCTGTAATAAAAAATACATTTTTATGGTGAATTTTTAAATTTTTATATGTTGTTGATTATATAAAACCGTTTTGAGTCCAACTATCACATATTTGACTCTAAATCAACTAAAACCATGACCAAAAGCTATATGCATCATCCACTACCAATGGCCTAACAAGGTTTGTGTTCCATACCAACTTGTGTAGAACGAGATGCCACGATTAATATACTGCCACTTAGCACACTCAAAGTAAACTAATAATACCCTAACAATCATCATGCATACCCACTATATATTCATGCAAAATAATCGGAATAAGTACACATTAAAATGCAGAGTAACTGAAAACCATCAACATAGCAACATTAGCAAGCTGTTTCTTCCAGTACCATGATTCCTCTCTAACAAAAAAGAAGTTGATTTAGTTCCTGCAGGACCAAAAAAAAAAAAAGTTACTCTGTATATTATTACCATACATAAAAAAATTATATTATTACTAGAGGATAGTTCATGCGGGACTTCTATTAGATCAATCGTCTTAGGCTTTAACTTGATTTGGTTACAAAAGCATATAATATTAGCATCATAAACATGGTAGTAAGCAATAGCTTCAAAATATCATCATTTGGATACCTCAGAGACTTATTTCAAGTTGGTTCTCCATGCCTTGTAGATCTTTTACACTTAAAACTTTGATTTCTTCTCCCATTATTCGCCTATTGTGTTCAATTGCATTATCATTATTGACCTAAAATAATCGACATTTTGTGAAATATAAATAGTAGCATACCTCCTCCTTAAGCTCAATTGCATAATCTTAAGTTCTTGTAACGTCATCCTTCCTTTAGAATCTATAAAAGAAAATGAAAGGTAACAAGTGCCATCAACTTCCTTAAAATACACATCCATATACCTAACTATCTATTGTGTCATTAGCACCAAGAAATCTAAGCAATTGACTAAATTCATTGTCACATTTTGCCCTGTCAACTAGTTAGCCAACTGAGAAAAACATGTTAGCAGCACTTATAAGCCTGCATTTTTAGTTCCAGAAAGAAATTTATAAACCAATAACCAACATAAAAAATCTCAAAGTCGTTTGTCCAATTTAATACAAGATTTAGCCAAAAACCTAACAGCCCACAATAAAAACTTTAATGCAGCCAACAAAACATCTCAAAGCCTTTATGAAATCATAACTTGTTTAACCAAAATTGACAACTCATTGTATAGAATACAAAACTGTTGCTAAAATAACAATTGAGCATCTCATAAGCATTTTCCATTTTCACAACTTTCTAGATTCCGGATGTAAAATTATATGCAGATGACTGCCAAAATAACATATTTAAATCCGACAAATTCATAACAAATAACAAATATATTATCTCTACCTAGATTCACTAACCAAAAGTTAATAAACTTACTATATCAATGATAGTTTGTAGTAAGCTCGTTTAATATTCAGATGGATTCGAACTTTGCGTATCCCAAATTAAATGAATTGAGTTGAAAATTAGGTTAGTTTTACAGTTACTAGTTGCTTCCAAACCGTAACAGAGCAATTATGTTTGCATATATATATATGCGATTTCAAACCTTAACGAACAATTGCGTTACATATATCCAATTTCATACACTAATACATCATTGAGAGAATCATCAAATTGTGATTTTAGATTGTTAGACAATAAGAAAAGGAAAAAAAAAAAATTTTTGCGATTCCAAAACTTACAGCAAATTGCGATTGCGATTGCGATTTCCATTGCATTTGTGTTGATTTAGGTTTTTAGGGTTTGAGATTGAAATGTGCCCTTTATGAATGAAATTGCCGTTTGATGAACCTCATTTGGGATTTAAAAGTGTAACTGTATTTTTTTTTTTTTAATTTAAAAGACACAAAATTCTAAATCTCATACTTTCAAGCGTGTACTTAATTTTTTAAATAAAAACAAAATTCAAAATTGCTATAGTTAAAGCGTTAAATTTTGTTTAGATGAAAGTCAACGATTTTTCGCGTTCACAAGTGTGAAGTTAAAAATTATTTGGAGATGTTTAAAGGCGTGTATAAATTGCATACGTTTATAGATGTTAACGATTTTTACCTACGCTTATAATTGTGGACTTGTTTATATTTTTGTGTCTAAACACTCATAAACGTATATACATATTTTACACTCTCATAAATGTGGAAAGAAAGTTCACATCTCCATCGAGCGTGAAATAAAAAGTGTGGAAAATTAGCTTCTTTTTTTGTTGTTGTAGTGTTTGGTGGTGTCTTGTATCTATATTTTAAACATACTTGCTGACCTACATACGATTCATTAAGTTTAAATTGAAGCCAACCAAGATAATATGGGGCAATAAAGATCAAATATTTACTGTAATAAAATTTCAACAAAACGTGTAACTAAATGCAAATTATTGATACTTCGCAAAATCGACGCAACTCGAGGGCGTCACCACTAGTTGTTTCTAATACCAGAAAAAATATATACCTTATTAAACAGGTTTATTTTATAATATGCTAAAAGATTAAAAATTTTAATTATATATTATTTTTAAAAGATGTGACATTTTTCTACATAAATTTCAGCTGGACTTTTTTTTTTTTTTTTTTTTTTTTTTTTTTTTTGGCAAAAAACAGAAAAATAAGATAGATCAAACCCAACCATCAAAAGGATGACTGAGGCCCAATTACAATAGAGGACACCCTAGTGATTTTTATAACCAACAAATCACAGAGCCCAAAGTTAAAAGAAAATGATACAATCTTTTGAACAATAGTAACCAAAACGTGATCTTAACAAACACGTACAACCTAAACCGTACTGTGATTAAAACTAGAAGAGTGATTTATTTAGCTCATGTAGCTCAAGTAACACAACCCAAATTTGATCTATTTCATAGTACACCCCAACACTTAAATTCTATCAATAAACAAGGCTTTGAATCTAAGAAGCCATGTACTCCAAAACTTAGACGTATGAAATCCCGTGCAAGAGCTCCAACTTAACGTGAATGAGACTATAAAAAATGGCAATGAAGTAACATAGGGCAATGAAACCGCATATATGTACAACATCCAAGCAACGGTTTGACCAACTTTGAGCAGATCGACTTTGAAAATATGAAGAGCTTGACGCATGTATCTTAGAGTGCACGGATACAATTACAATAGAAGCCATCTAATGTTAACCGAGAGAAGCAACAAAGAGCTTGAAAAATTATCCCTCTAACCCGATAAAAACCTCAAGATCTACGAGCACCTCATATACCCTCATTCACTTGTCATTCTTGTATAATCAAGTAACGAGCTTGAAAATGTACACCACTTAGATAAGCAATATTGCTTTGTTCTAGAAACCCCATATATGAAATTATGAACACCACTCAGTGAAACGAAATTTCTTTGCACTTAGGAACCAAGGCCCCTAAAATTCCATATCGCTACCCTTAATTCAATTCTTATTTCTTATTTGGAGGAGTGGGAGGTTTACCATACTCCCTCATTCCGCTTATAAACACGTCGTAGCTCTTCATTTCGACCGCATGTTTGCTTGGATTAACCAACTTTCCGACTACTATAGGAGTCTTGTGCTTGTATAGAACATCGGTAAAACCATCCTCTTCATCATCTTCAGAATTAAGTTGTGAGGAAGATTCAAATGGATTTTTATCTAGATTCCCACCTTTTGCCTTAAGTTTCTTTTTCTTAGCACCCCTGGAAGGGTTGGGATTACCTTTTGCATTTAGTAATTTTGAATTTGATTCATTGATATACATTGATTGCGATGTATTGGATATTCAGTGAATAATTACAAATTTCCTAAAAATAATCTTTGAATATTTTCAAAACCCAATATAAATGTAAGACTTTTATTAACTACTATCAGTTTAAGAATACAATGAATGCAACTAACATATAAAACTTGTATACTCAATGGAAGTAAAAACTCACAAAACATAATCAAATGAAATATATAATATGTGGATTGTAACTTGATACCAAAGAATAGTCTTGATATCGTCTTTATGGCTTTCTCTATCACCATCTTTTTTATTTATTATTATTATTAAAAAAACGATAACATTAAAATAAAGTGTTATCATCAATAGATGAAAAAGACGAAAAATGATACAAGCGCACCAAAAGCACTGCAAGACTCGGAAACATTAATCGATCCCTAACACTAAATAAAGAGCAATAACTAACTAGACCCAAACCTTGAGCAACCAGATCATACAAATGATCCCAGACCATAAACAAATATAAGATCCAAAAAAAGAAGAAAAAAAAACTCACGACTAACTAAACAAAGGACATACAACACTAAAAAAAAATAATCAAACCGAACACGAACTACCCGTCAAGCACTTTAACTTTTCGATTCTCTCTCTCTCTCTCTCTCTCTCTCTCTCTCTCATGTGTACATATATTATATATTATAAAGATAAAAAAAAAAAAAAAAAAAAAAAACTTATGGTTCTCAACAACTGTCTCACCAATGGCCACTCTTCTTTCATCTTTGTTCATCTTCTCTAGTTTTCACCAATCTCTCGCCCAAATCTCTCTCCCCATGCCATCTCTCTTTCTCTTCCAATGTATCTTTAATTTCTTCATCTATATCTCTCTCTAATCACTCTTTTTCAACTTCTTCTAGAATTAGACCATTATCAGTTTCATCATTCACAGTTGAAGCTAGTGGTTCAGAGAAGAAAAAAGTACTAATTGTTAACACAAATAGTGGTTGTCATGCAGTTAGTTATTGGTTTCTATTTTGCTAAGGAGCTTTTGAGCTCTGGTCATGATGTTACTATTCTTACTGTTGGTGATGAAGGGTCTGATAAAGATGACGAAGCCTCCATTTACTAGATTCTCTCTGTAAATTTCAATTCCATATAACGTATCTTTTATTAATTATAATTGATCTTTATTGTGGTATGATTTCTGGGTCTGGTGGATTTTAATCAGTTTTATCTTAATACTGTTATATCTTTATGACAGTTTTTCCAACTACTTTTTAGCATACAATGTGAGTTTCTTTAAGTAAAATTTTCAAGCAAGCATGGCTGTTGTGATTTGTGAATGTAAATCAGCTTTACATGTGGTAAAAAGAGATGCTTTATATAGTTAGAATAGTAAAAACATTGAAGAAATTACCGTAACATAGTGTCAAGATACATGGAAAAATGATATCTTCACTTGGGTAAATACTGATTTCCTGAATAAGTTAATTCAACAAGTTTTTCTCCATAAAAAAAATGAACTTTCTGTTGCATTACTAAAAATAGGTTGTGGGATACTATATATTTTGCAGGAAATTGTTGAAGGTGGCGGTAAGACAGTATGGGGGTGATGTTGGGTGCAATTTGGGACAGTTTTGAAAGGATCGAAAGTTGATGTTGTTTTAGATAACAATAGCAAAGACTTGGATACAGTCAAAAAAAAAAATTCAACTAACTAAAAAAAGTTACTAAAAAAAAAAAAAAAAAAAAAAAATTCTTTTAATGTTTATCACTACTATCAAAATAAAATTTATTAAATATTTATACATGACCCATCTACATTCGGATTCAAATTCAAATTTGGCCCTCAAATTTATTTAATTTAATTTAATTTAAACTCTAAGCTCAGTCCAATGTCAATAGTCAATAAATCTAAAGCTTCCTGTTATAAATGGACCCACCGTAATATTTTATCCCTAATTTTTGATTTTCTCTTCAAACTCCACCATTTTCATTCGTTGACATATTCCTCCAAACTCACACACACAAGTTCACCATTCACCACCTTACAATTTCTCAATTCCCAAATTCACCATCAATTTCAGTAATTTCTTTCTGTTTTCCACGATTAGAGTTCCATTAGGTTTACTAATTACTCAAATACTCATCGTTATCGTACTTTAATCTGGTAAAGGTATATATAGTTATGTATTATGTAAATGGCCAAAAAAGAGAAGGACGTGTAGAAACATGAGACGAAATGCAACTTTTAAAAGTACTTTAAATACACTATCCCCTGTTGTTACATACAGTTGGCAATGGAAATTCAGTTGTGGGACCCGTGAAACGAAAGGGAACTTTAGGGGATCCTTTTTGCATGTCAAATATTAAGAGGAAAGCTCGTTCTGGTTCTAGAGTCTAGACACAGGTCAACGGATGGAAATAAACTTTTGAGAGAGTGGTCAACACAGAAAACTGGTCATCCATGTTTAGCAGATGTTACTAACACCATATGTGCTTCGATGAATTGTACTCCAGCTTTGTCTGATGAAATGAAGATGAACGATTCATTGATTAACACATCTTAAGGTAATATTGGGGTGCTTGCAATAATCGTTTTATAGTGTTCAAGTAACATAATTATCTATTTGGTCACTTATGATTGGTCTTAAGTTGTGTACATAACGGATTAAATGCTTAAGTAAAACAAATAGCATAAAAGGAAACGGGTCAAAAGGTTGAAAGTTACCCAAAGTGTTTTTGTAATGCAGCAAACCTCAAAAGTTCATTTCTTTTTAAAGAGGCTTCTATTATTGCTAAAATATTTATCTTTGTGATCATATATAATTAGTATTGGTTTATATATATATTTATATATATATTTATATATATATATATATATATATATATATATATATATATATATATATATATATATATATATATATATATATAAACAAAAAATGTTTTGGGTCAACCCAAGCTACCCCTGTCAACCAAAATTTAAGCATTATGACCCTTTACCCTGGCCCACCCATTTTGCCACATTTTCTACTAACATATGGTTGATTGTAAAATTATTCGACATAGCATAATCACTATTCTCTCTAAACCATGAATCCAAACCCGCTTTATACGACCTTATGTTCTGTTTGGTGCTGGCTACCAGGATCAAAGAGTCCTTGTTGTTAGAAATAGGAGGTTATGTGTATATTATTTATGGAAGAGAGGATTGATAATTTAGAAGTTTAATTGATCTTGAAAACTCTTCTTTTATTGCTTATTGAATTGCTTTGTTGCTTGATTACAAATGAGGGGTGAAGCCCTCTATTTATACTACTCAATGGAGTAGTCTAGATCACTCCATCATCTACTACTATCTAGATATTTCCTAGTATTTCTAGACCTAGATATTTTACAAGATTATTCTACACACATTCTACACACTTTCACTACTACATATTACAAGAAGTTTCTACATAATGGGCTATAATCTTGATCCAAAATAGTTGTATACTTGCAAGCCCAAATCCAAAACAAATAGCCCACAATCAAGTTTAGTTTCCAACACTTGTTACTCCAAATGTTGAACCTGACAGAGAAATGATCAAAAGCTTAGTTAGGGCAGCTCAAGGCCAGGTGCTTTCCTTTTCTTATTTGTTTATGGTCATTACAATTCTACTATGATCATCATACAGTTATGTAAAAACTTATTTATCACATCTGGTGTGATGACTACTATACTTATTAGTTAGGGTGACAGACAGGTCTTACCCACTTACTTATGGGTCACCTTGGGTTATTCTTTTTTCCAACAAGTAAAATACCGAATTATTACTTGTTAGAGAATGGTCAAATGGCTTGAACAGGTTGAAGATAGCAAATAGTGTTTGTAAACTGCATAAAATCTCCAGAATCACTCCATTCTACACATTTGTTGAGTTTTATTTATAATAGAGCAATTTTTTAATCATATATAAACTTTCTACTGGAGTTTGTCCTTGTTTAATTTAATATCTGTTATAATTATAATAGTGCTTATATATGTTGATCAAAAATTTTGTATCTGCCATTGATATTCATGTTACAGGTCATGGAAAGCATTCAGCAAGCCAACATGGAGTACAGGTTAACAGATAATCTCTTGTGACCGAGATTATGAAGCATGCGTTCCGGTTTTAGACAAAGGTATCTGTAGATCCATATTTCGTTCCTTTACATGTGATCAAATGTATATGATAAACATATCGGATGTAAGATGTATGTTTACTTGCAGGTGCAGCTTACAGTTAAGAACTCTTACTAAATGGGATCATTAGAATATGTAAGGTAATCTGAACTATATTGACATGTATGATTACTGATGAAAAGGCCCAAATTACAAGCTGATTATAACAATATCCCAAGACCACTCATACTTATGTTCCTTTTTAATTAACCCAATATATGAGTTCCATATACTTGAACTAAAGAAATGATACAAAACAAACTAGAAAATAGAGACAAATCTTATAACTAGATAGATGGGAAATATTGACCAGTTTATCTATAAATGGGTCTCTAATGGGTATGTTTGGTTGTTAACAGGTCAAAAGTGTAACTAAAAGGTAAATGGGTCAAACGGATCAAATGTTTTCTAATGTATGTTGTCTGTTGTAATTAGTTTACAAAAAACTGGTTTGGGTCAAACCAACCTATTTAGTTCCCAGTTTGGCCACCTCTCTGAATAACAATACGCATTATTATGCAGCTACTATTTGAGCGTTTATTTCGCCCATGACCCGTATTTAATCTGTAACGTTTGGCTTTTCAGGCATCAGCTCTTTAGTGATCATGCTATAATGAAGCGTTATGCCAGACAAAGAAGGAAAAAGCAGAAGCCAGTGTCCACATACATGAGCCAATCTGTCGTACATCCATGCACATATCTTACTGACTAGTCAAAATGATCATTTTGAAACATGCTTTTTCAATCACTTGTTCAGTTGTTTGCCGTTTGATTCTTAACAAATAGTTGATCAAAGGTTATTCAGTACCCTTTACAAACACGAAATATGCATAGATGAAGTGCAATGTGTTTTAATGAAGTAAAAGTTTTCTTTTTTCCATTTGAAAAGAAAGTTATTAGGGAACAAAATCGGTTTACGGAAGTCTTATTAAAAAAAAGGCGGCTAAGATTCACTGATGGGGTTCTGAACACGATGTCGGAACCCACCCACCGGATCATTTCCCTGATACGTACTATTACAGTTCTCCCGCCACTCAGGAGAAACTCCCACGATGAATCCATACGGGCATCGCGTGTGGTAAAACTCCTCGTGTGAGCCTCAAACGCATAGACGTCAACCGCAAGGGAAATATTGTCTAAAATAGATCAACGCATGAAGTTTTCTTGTTCAAGTCAGTCGGGAGAATAAACACTTTTTGATTGGTTGAAATACAAACTCAACACTTGTTATGAGACTTATCAATTATGAGGAAGCTTCACCTCATGGATCAATCAACATTAACCAATAGTGAGATCAAGATGATGATGATGTCACATATCATGAAAGTGATTTATGAAATATCTGAGATACTTTGTTGACTAAATCACTTCAATGATATATCATATATGACATCAGTATTTGAATTAAGCATGATTCCACAATTGATTGAACTCAACCCAGAGTAAAATATACGGTCATTGAACAAAACAAAAAAAAAAAAAAAAAAAAAAAAAAATGTTAAATAACAGTGTAAATAAAGAAAGAAATTATAACAGATTTTTGAGTCAATTTTCTACGGTAACAGATTTTTTAAAAGGACTTCTTGGTTAATATCCCTTGAATATATGGTTTGTTAAAAGGAAGTCAATTACATCCCGTTGATACTTCGCAAAACCAACGCAACTCGAGGGCGTCACCACTAGTTATTTCTAATACCTAAAAAAAAAATATTTACCTTATTAAACAGTTTTATTTTATAATATGCTAAAAGATTCAAAATTTTAATTATATATTATTTTTATAAGATGAGACATTTTTCTACATAAATATCAGCTAGACTTAATTATTCACCATTATATCTTGAATACATTGATTGCGATGTATTGGATATTCAGTGAATAATTACAAATTTCCTAAAAATAATCTTTGAATATTTTCAAAACTCAATATAAATGTAAGACTTTTATTAACTACTATCAGTTTAAGAATTCAATGAATGCAACTAAAATATAAAACTTGTATACTCAATGGAAGTAAAAACTCACAAAACATAATCAAATGAAATATATAATATGTGGATTGTAACTTGATACCAAAGAATAGTCTTGATATCGTCTTTATGGCTTTCTCTATCACCATCTTTTTTTTATTATTATTATTATTAAAAAAACGATAACATTAAAACAAAGTGTTATCATCAATAGATGAAAAAGACGAAAAATGATACAAGCGCACCAAAAGCACTGCAAGATTCGGAAACATTAATCGATCCCTAACACTAAATAAAGAGCAATAACTAACTAGACCCAAACCTTGAGCAACCAGATCATACAAACGATCCTAGACCATAAACAAATATAAGATCCAAAAAAAGAAGAAAAAAAAAAACTCACGACTAACTAAACAAAGGACATACAACACTAAAAAAAAAAAAAATCAAACCGAACACGAACTACCCGTCAAGCACTTTAACTTTCCGATTCTTTGTCTCTCTCTCTCTCTCTCTCTCTCTCTCTCTCTCTCTCTCTCTCTCATGTGTACATATATTATAAAGATAAAAAAAAAAAAAAAAAAAAAAAACTTATGGTTCTCAACAACTGTCTCACCAATGGCCACTCTTCTTTCATCTTTGTTCATCTTCTCTAGTTTTCACCAATCTCTCGCCCAAATCTCTCTCCCCATGCCATCTCTCTTTCTCTTCCAATGTATCTTTAATTTCTTCATCTATATCTCTCTCTAATCACTCTTTTTCAACTTCTTCTAGAATTAGACCATTATCAGTTTCATCATTCACAGTTGAAGCTAGTGGTTCAGAGAAGAAAAAAGTACTAATTGTTAACACAAATAGTGGTTGTCATGCAGTTAGTTATTGGTTTCTATTTTGCTAAGGAGCTTTTGAGCTCTGGTCATGATGTTACTATTCTTACTGTTGGTGATGAAGGGTCTGATAAAGATGACGAAGCCTCCATTTACTAGATTCTCTCTGTAAATTTCAATTCCATATAACGTATCTTTATTAATTATAATTGATCTTTATTGTGGTATGATTTCTGGGTCTGGTGGATTTTAATCAGTTTTATCTTAATACTGTTATATCTTTATGACAGTTTTTCCAACTACTTTTTAGCATACAATGTGAGTTTCTTTAAGTAAATTTTTGAAGCAAGCATGACTGTTGTGATTTGTGAATGTAAATCAGCTTTACATGTGGTAAAAAGAGATGCTTTATATAGTTAGAATAGTAAAAACATTGAAGAAATTACCGTAACATAGTGTCAAGATACATGGAAAAATGATATCTTCACTTGGGTAAATACTGATTTCCTGAATAAGTTAATTCAACAAGTTTTTCTCCATAAAAAAAATGAACTTTCTGTTGCATTACTAAAAATAGGTTGTGGGATACTATATATTTTGCAGGAAATTGTTGAAAGTGGCGGTAAGACAGTATGGGGGTGATGTTGGGTGCAATTTGGGACAGTTTTGAAAGGATCGAAAGTTGATGTTGTTTTAGATAACAATAGCAAAGACTTGGATACAGTGAAGTTAGTTACTTGTGATCAAATTATAGTTTACCCAAACTCAGTCACTGATCATTTTCCGATACAGTTGCAGATCGGGCAAAAAGTTAGGTGCCGGACAGTTTTTGTTCATCAGCATTGCGGGGAATCTATATAACTAACAGAAGAGACACCTCATGTCGAAGGGGTACACCCTCATTTAATTTTGACCCATTTCGACCCAAACCCTCATTTATATATATATATATATATATATATATATATATATATATATATCCGTACACCTCATGTATAATAAAAAATAATAAAAAAATGCAACACATGTTCAACATCTCCCGTGCTCACTTGATGCACTTGGACCAACACATACACCAACACGCCTTGTTATGGCTTGCTAGGTGGCGTGTTGGCCAACACACACCCATAACACGCCTTGTTAAAGAGGGTCTAAAAGAAGTGTAATTTGTTTACTTTCTTGTTTTACCCTTATTTTTTATTTCTCTTTTAATTATATCCACAGAGGAATATTCAAATGAGACCAATTTTTAAGTTGAGATTCAAGGGACCAATCAGATTGCGACACGTGGCGCGATAATCACATGTGATTGGAAAAAAAAATTAAAATTTTTTTTTTTTCGAAAAAAATAAAATTTTTTTTTTCGAAAAAAATAAAATTTCAAATTTTTTTTTTTTTTTAAATTTATTTTTTTCAATTTTTTTTTCAATCACATGTGATTAAATTTGACATGCAGTAAATCACATGTGATTGTGAATGCCAATCACATGTGATTATCGCATGTCAAATCCAATCACATGTGATTGAAAAAAAAAATTCAGTAAAATGACTAATAATGACGAATTTCACTAAATTTGTGCTAAAAACTTCAAACGCCAAGTTTTTGATCAAAACTTGATCAAATCACCGAATTAATGTCTAAAATTTTGAAGATACGATCACGAAACGCTAACAAACTTGATCAAATCACCGAATTAAAGTATGTTTCCGGTTGAAATTTTTTTAAAAAAATTGTAATTTTTTTAATCACATGTGATTGGATTTGATATGCAAAATCACATGTGATTGAGTTCCACAATCACATGTGATTGGTTTTTACAATCACATGTGATTGGATTTGACATGCTAAATTTTTAAAAAAAAAATTTCATAAAAAAAAAATTTTGGAAATTTTTTTTTTTTAAATTTCAAAAAAAAAATTTTAAAAATAAAATTTAATTTTTTTTTCCAATCACATGTGATTGTCGCGCCACATGTCGCGCTCTGATTGGTCCATTGAATTTCAAGCAAATTTTTGGTTTCAAGGGAATACAACTCTATATCCACATACATTAAGGGTATTATAATAGAACTTTACCTTTTAAATCTATCCGCATACATTAAGGGTATAATAAAATTTACCTTATTTCCTTTTTATATTCTATCAACCCAGAATGAAACACACCAAGAGTAGATAAAATCATATCTCTCAATGTTTAAAAAATAGTGTGAGACGCCATGAAAATGATATTTTCTTTTGATTTCAAAGTGGCGGAATATAGTTTACTTCAAAGGGGGTGGATATAATTAAAAGACCTTTTGCAGCACCGTGTCCATCTTCACATTTTGCAATTGCCTTCAATTCCCCATAAAATTCTTGAAATGAAATAGTAGTCTGATCAAAATAGTTCGAGCCATAATTCGATGTGTATGTTAATCGAGTAGGAACAGGAAAGCCAGCCGGCATTTCATATTTTCCGGGATCCTTAACTAGATAGCATTTACCTTTAGCGGTACAGAAACCTATAACATATAGGTCCTTGGGCCTAATGAGCAATGTAAAAAGCAGACGACCTCGTTCGGTAACTTTAATTTGTTTCAGTACTTTAGTATCTCTGTCGACTAGATTGCGACGAAATGTTTCTAAACATTGATAATAATGTTCAGCAAATTTACTCGGGCCCTCATCATCGGCACGATAGTAACCAACTTCTAAAATCGGAATCTCCTCGTCGTCATCACTACTAACTGAGCTGGTAGACCTCAAAGTTGGTAAGGTAATTTCTTGCGATTTCTTCTTTTTTCCGATTTCCTTACTTGGTTTCTTTCTGTTTATTATTACTCCATCTTTATTTGGAACCTACAATTAAAAAAAAAAAAAAAAAAAGAAGAAGTAGTTGATCACAAAAAATAATATATTATAATAATAATAGTAAGTAAATTATAATATTAATAATTAATAACAATGACTTAGAAACTTAAAAATACATATAATAATAATAATAATATACACATGAGTAACCTGAGGTGCAGAAGGTTTTGTTATCCTTGAGATTAGAAACAAAGTGAACAACGACAAGAAGAACGACATTACACAATAACAATAATAATCCCAAAATAGTGACTTGAAACTATCAGTTTTTGTTGTTGGTGTTGTTGAGAATCCGCACTGATAATGCTGTTGGGTTTTATTTAAGTTTTCCATTTATGAGGAAGCCCAAGCCCAACAAAATAGGCCCAAGATGAAGTTTGACCTGGTCAACATCTGGGGGCATTAATATGTTAATTGTTTGCAGCTGTATTTATCATGAGAGATCAGAGAGATAGATCAAGAAAAAGAGTGAAACTCCATTTCCGTCTACAATGACAGCAGGCCTGAAAAGAGACGATCCTCGGAGATCTAACCGTTGGATCTTCATCAAATTTGGGCTGTGTCTTCCTGACATCAGTGCCAAGGTTTTCAACCGTTGAATTCGTCTAAAGAGGTCTGTAACTCAAGTTACAGCAGGTCGAACAGTAGCAGAATTTTGGGTGATGTTATTACTCTTTTGTCTTTAATTTCTTCATATACTTGTTGATTATTGTTGTTCAAGAGTATGATGATGTTGTATACCTCTAGTTGATCTAGAGAAGGATTATTGTATTGCTCTCCTTGTTGATGATAGCGGAATTTAAGTGGCTTACGAGTCCCGTGGTTTTTACTCTCGATTGGGTTTTCCACGTAAAAAGTCTCGCGTGTATTGTGTGTGCTTGATTATTCGTTATTAGTTGATTTGCTACTGATTTGGGGACTGATTTGGGTTGGATTTGGTATAGCTTATTTGTTAGCATCCTCACGGTTTCATACGGGTCGGGAAAGTGTTGGTCAAACGGGTTTGTTTCCGCTTTGTAGATTATCCGTTGTGATTATTTTCCCATCAAATTGGTATCAGAGCTAGGTTATTTGATTTGACTTGTGTGAAAGATGGAAGCTAATACAAGTAAAATGATTAGTTTAAATGGTTCAAATTATCATGTTTGGAAAGGCAAGATGGAGGATCTTCTTTATGTGAAAGATTATTATTTGCCTGTTTTTACTGAGGATAAACCTGAGGAAAAATCTGATGCTCAATGGAAAATTTTGCATAGACAAGTATGTGGGTATATTCGGCAGTGGGTTGATAATAATGTTGTGAATCATATTACTGGGGAGACTGATGCTAAAGCCTTATGGAAAAAGCTTGAACAGTTATATGAACAAAAGACTGGGAATAACAAGTTGTTCTTAATTAAGCAGATGATGGCTTTGAAGTATCATGATGGGACTCCTATTACAGATCACCTAAATGCATATCAGGGTATTATAAATCAGCTTGCAGGTATGGGTATCAAGTTTGAGGATGAGATTCAGGGTCTCTGGTTACTTGGTACATTACCGGACTCTTGGGAGACTTTTAGGACATCTTTGTCCAACTCTGCACCGAATGGTACTATCACCATGGAATTGGCTAAGGGTAGTATTTTGAATGAAGAGATGAGAAGAAAGTCACAAGGTTCCTCTTCACAGTCAGATATCTTGGTCACAGAAACGCGGGAGAGAAGTCATAGTAGAGGTCAGGGTAAAAGAGGCAATCATCGTAGCAGCTCACGCAAAGGTAAATTTGCTAATGTTGAGTGTTATAATTGTCATGAAAAGGGGCACACAAAGTGGTATTGTCCAAAGTTGAAGAATGAGAAGAAAAAGGCATATGACAAGAATAAACAAAAGAAAAGTGATGGTGGTGATGATGATAAGGTTGAAGTTAACACTATTACGGATGAATTCTTTGTTTGTATTGATTATGATATGATTAATCTTACTCATGATGACACGAGTTGGATTGTTGATAGTGGTGCTACATGTCATGTTGCAATTTGTAGAGATCACTTCTCATCTTACACTCCAGGTGACTATGGATTTGCTAGGATGGGTAATGCCGGGTTATCAAAGATCGTTGGTATTGGAGATGTTTGTTTGAAATTTGGCACGGGAATGGAGTTAGTTTTGCATAATGTAAAACATGTTCCGGATATGAGACTTAATGTTATTTCAACAGGCATTCTTGATGATGATGGTTATTATAACGGTTTTGGTAATGGTATTTGGAAATTAACTCTTGGTTCTATGATAGTGGGAAGAGGCAAGAAAGACTCAAGATTATACATCACGCGTCCGAAGATCATCCAGAACATTGTTAACGCGGTGGACAATGTTGATTCTACTGAGTTGTGGCATAAAAGACTTGGCCACATGAGTGAAAAGGGGATGTCTATCTTGTTCAAGAAGAATGTGTTGTCGGGTGTTAGTGGTATTGATTTGAGTAAGTGTTCTCACTGTTTGGCAGGGAAACAGACCAGAGTTGCGTTTAAGAGTCATTCTCCTTTTCGAATGGAGAACATACTTGATCTAGTTCATTCGGATGTGTGTGGGCCTATGAAGACTAGGACACTTGGTGGATGTTCCTACTTTGTTACATTCATCGATGATCATTCCAGGAAGGTGTGGGTTTATACCTTAAAGTCAAAGGATCAAGTATTTGAAAAGTTTAAGGAATTTCATACACTAGTTGAAAGGCAAACGGGGAAGAAACTCAAGTGTATTCGAACTGATAATGGCGGTGAATACATTGGCAGATTTGATGCTTATTGTAAGGAGAATGGTATTCGGCATCAAAAGACTCCACCAAAGACACCTCAGTTGAATGGCTTAGCAGAAAGGATGAACAGAACTTTGGTTGAGAGTTAGATGTTTGCTTTCACATGCAGGGTTGTCCGATTCCTTTTGGGGTGAGGCTTTAAATACGGCAGTTCATATTATTAATCTAACCCCTTGTGTTCCTTTGCGTTTTGATGTTCCTAACAGGGTTTGGAGCGGCAAAGATGTTTCTTACCGCCATTTGCGAGTTTTTGGATGTAAAGCTTTTGTTCATGTTCCCAAAGATGAGAGGTCAAAGCTTGATATGAAGACTAAGTCATGTGTATTCCTCGGCTATGATCAAGGTTGCCATCGGAGGTAAATCCGAGGCCCTCCTCAATCACTTAACAGAAGATCAACCAACAAGCAACAACCAGAAGTGGAACCAGGAAGACTTGGTGGTCTTTTCCTGGATCATTCAAAACATAGAGCCACATATTACAAGCAATCTTACTCAGTTTCCAACAGCAAAAACACTATGGAATGCTCTAATAACAACCTACAGTTCTGGAAAAGACAAGCTTCAAACCTTTGATTTACATGTCAAAGCCAACAATATCAGGCAAGATGGTAAATCAATTGAAGAACTGTGGTTGAAATTGCAAGGAATCTGGGGTGAAATCGACATAAGGGATCCAAATCCAATGGAACATCCGAATGATATTGTCAAGTATAATAACATCAGGTCAGAACAAAAACTATTCCAGTTTTTAAATTCTTTAGATCATAAACATGACAATATCAAACGTGAGCTATTAAGAACCGATCCATTACCCACTGTCGAAGGAGCTTACGCTGCCATTCGAAAAGAAAATGCACACCAATTTATATTTAACAATAAAACGGATGCCCTTACCCAATCTGGCATAGCCACTGGCCTGGTAGCACCGGCATCAAAATCCAAGGATTTCGACGGCCATGGGTTGCTATCAAGAAATCAACAGCGCCGGTCAGACTCCACGTCATCATCCCGGGATAAAGACAACCTTAAATGTACAGAGTGTGGTATGAAACGACATACCAAAGATCAATGCTTCAGAATCGTTGGATATCCCGATTGGTGGCCTGATGGACACAAAAAGGGAAAAGCTTCGATGGTAACGACGGCTACAACCAGAGGCAAACAAGGAGATAACGAAACCGGCACCACCTCTCAAGGTGGTTTTGGTTTACTTGCTGCCGATCCACCATCATCATCATCCGGTGAAGGTAACAAGGGGTTGGGATTAGGGTTTAAATTCCCAAATTTCATACCCAACAACATAAATAAAGTGGGTAGGGTAAATACAGATAATGAGATAAATGATGAGCTTGATCCCACATTCTATTTTATTTCTAACAAAATACAATTCCAATATGATTTACTACTTTTTCCAATATGATTCAAACACAATTCCAAAGCAAAATACAAGTTTTAAGATTCGATAATGGTGGTGAATTTGTCAACAATCAAATGAAACTTTTTTGTGAAGAAAGGGGTATTATTCATCAAACCACGTGTCCACACACACCTCAACAAAACGGGGTGGCAGAAAGGAAAAATCGTATTTTATTAGAAATAACTCGTGCTTTAATGATTGAATCTAATGTTCCAAGGTCTTTTTGGCCTGAAGCTCTTGCCACCGCAACTTATCTTGTAAATAGACTCCCAACTAGAGCTCTAGAACTTAAGAACCCTCTTGAAGCCTTAACTAAATTTTATAAACCTCCATCTAATCTCACCCTAAGACCTCGAATATTTGGGTGCACGGTTTTTGTTCACATTCCTAAAATAGAACGAACCAAATTAGATGCGTGTGCTGAAAAATGTGTATTTGTGGGATACGGGGTAAATCAAAAGGGGTATAGATGCTATAATCCAAAAAGAAAACACATGTACACTACAATGAATTGTGATTTTTTGGAAACTGAATACATCTATACCCAACACACAAGTCAGGGGGAGACAGACTCTAGTGACGCTGTGAGTTGGCTAGATATTCCATCATCTGAAGAAGTAACTCATCATACCATTCCACAAAGTCCTCCTCCAGTCAGTACTACGGTTAATGATCTTCCCGACCATACAGAGGTAAACACCGAATCTCCTGATATAACTAATCATGAAAATTTAGAAGAGATTTTACAGGAAAATAACGATCAAGTATATCCTGAAAATGAAACACAACAATAAGAATGAGAATGATATGTTCTTCCTCTAAGAATCAACCGAGGGATTCCTCCCAGAAGATACTCTCCTGAGAGAACAGCCTCAAAATCAAGATATCCAATGGCAAATATTGCTAGAGGAAACCTATCAAAAGAAGCAACAAAGTTCACTTCCGCATTATACTCTGAAGAAATCCCAACAACGGTTGAACAAGCTCTAAAATCAACATACTGGAGGAAAGCAATGGAAGATGAAATTGAGGCTCTCAAGGTAAATAATACTTGGGAAAAATGTGTTCTTCCAGAATCAAAGAAACCGGTAGGATGTCGATGGGTATTCACAATCAAACACAAAGCCGATGGATCTGTAGAAAGATATAAAGCGCGGCTTGTTGCCAAAGGGTACACTCAAACCTATGGTGTTGATTACTCAAAAACTTTCTCACCAGTTGCAAAAATTGATACTATTAGAATTCTTTTCTCCGTTGCCGCAAACAAAGACTGGCCACTTCACCAATTTGATGTTAAAAATGCCTTCCTACATGGAGAACTCAAAGAAGAAGTCTATATGGAAGGTCCTCCCGGTTTCACATCAGAATTCAAAGAAAGGGAAGTTTGTCATCTTAAAAAATCTCTTTATGGTTTAAAACAATCCCCTCGGGCTTGGTTTGGGCGTTTTACTATTGCTATGAAAAATTACGGGTTTAAACAAAGTAATTCCGACCATACTTTATTTTTAAAAAAAAGAGGAAACCTTATCACATGTCTCATTATTTATGTTGACGACATGATTATCACAGGAAATGATCAAGAGGAAATTACAAACTTAAAAGCTAACCTTTTTAAAGAATTTGAAATGAAAGACCTTGGAGGTCTGAAATACTTTCTGGGAATCGAAGTTTTACGTTCAAAAAGAGGGATTTTTATATGTCAAAAGAAATATATACTTGATCTTCTTGCAGAAATAGGAATGGTCGACTGCAAACCCGCGGACACTCCTATGATTCCAAACCTAAGGTTATATATAGAAGATGATTCCAAAGCAGCGGATGATTCACAAACTATTGGTATAAAATCTCACAAACAGAGCTGGCTCGCTCCTGGTAGCACATAGATAAAAACAACAAAATTCAATGGTGGCACTAGCTAAAAAACCCAATTTTTTACACTATATGGACTTATTTCACTGGTGGCATGTGCTACCGGTCTCTTGGTAGTAGATCCGCCCCTGGTCAATAGTTGCGTTGTACACTTGTACTTGAACGCTATTACATCACAAAGTAGATTGATAAGTTATGAAATGTTTGATATTTATATTTACTTACTACTAAATAAGAACATTTTGATGGCCATTAATTTTTATTACCCCCTACAACACTTTCCTACCGTCTTTATATATAAAATATATCCATTTAGGTTAAAGTATTAATGACAAAACTGATATGGGAAAATTAAATGCTACCATGCACAACACTTTGCTACTCCGTATGATCTAGATACTCCAAATGAGATGTTATATTTGCGAAACCATTTGACGATAGATTCACTAAAAATGCTTTAGTATATTCTATTTTATTAAAAGATAAACAAACAAAATATTTGTTACTCAACCCAATAAATTTGTACCCAAAAAACGATCCTAGGAAACCCCCTATAGGGCCCCACGGCTGAACCCACCCCCATCACCCCCCTTATTGGACTAATTTAGGTTTAATGGGGCACTAGATGGTTTGGTTTAGGCCCTAACCTAATTTAATTGGTAAATAAAACACTACATCTCTTTCCCTAGCCTCATTCAGTCGACATCTTCTTCCTCCCTCCCCTTGTTTGGCCGTCGCCTATCACCACACCACAACCACCATCATCAATCAAAATTAGAAGAAACTTTGTGCATCAACGTTGTTCCTTTTGATCGTTCTACACGCGCTAGTACCGATTAATTGTGTTTTTGAGGTATAAATCACTAACCCTAATATCTTTAAATCTGATTTTGTTCAATTACATAGTGCACAAGAGTCTAGTGCTCAATTGATTGTGATTGCGTGCGTTGTTAGTCGTTATTTTGCGCGATTGATGTATTTTGTTTGAATCACGAATTGGTTTTGCTATGAATCTGATTAAATGAGTTTATCTACTGTTAATATAATGTATCTAGATGGATAGATCTCAAAAAATTAATAAATTTGGACTTTGGATTTGCGTATTTTCTTTACCGTATGCGTAAGTTATGCTTAATTGAAGTTTCGCTCGGGTTTTGCATACAATACGAATTTTCTGGTGTTTATGCTTTATGAATGAGTCATTGAAATGCTAACCACTGGATTCCTTGTTAAAAATAACTCAAGTTAGATTTAAGAATCATGCTAATTGATTATGTATAACTGTTTGCATATGCACTCTAAATGACCTCACATGAACTATAAATTATTTGAGACTTTGATCTTCTGGATTATTGTTATGTAGATGTTCATAAACATATTTCATTTGTATGATAGCTTCTGAAAACATTGTTTGCTATGTGTTATGTTCATCACCAAATGACATGTCTAGATGTTATCCAAAACAAAAGGTCTGACTTTACGGAATAAACTGTACAAAATGGCTACATGAAAGTCTGTGATTATTTTATCACTGAAAATTTGGAATGTCTAGAGTCATCTTCAATTGGCCGTTCGTTAATTGCTATTTTCAATATTAAATGAGAATTTTTCTAAAACTGCTGTGCGAACAGAAACTGATTTGGTAAACCTTAACTAGACCTTATCTGAAACCCGACTTGTAAACATCGTATGAGGGCATGAATAGGCTTTTTGGAAATGTTTATGAGTCTAGTTATGATCCGGAGTTTTCCATATTACCATGACTTATGTGTTGTGAATTATGCTCGTTGTTTGCAAGGTGTGAGTAATTTCAATGCTATACGATAAACTGTGAACGTGTATTTGACAAACTGTGAGCTAAAACATGTTAGTTGACTTAATGATTGACATGTTGACCAAGATTGCATGACCTACTGATAAAATGTGAAGATTCAACTAAACACCTATTCTTTGAGTGTGATTATTCGAAAAAAGTGTGGTTTGAGTTAAAAAATAATCTTTTGTTCAGAGGTTTGCCTAGAAACTTGCAGGGCATTATCAACACTCTTGCTGATTATCCTTTCAGAAACCAAATTTGGGATGTAATTAACCGAATTACTGTTGCTGCTGCTGTGTATCATATATGGCAAGAGAGGAATTGTGGAGTGTTTAAAGGAAGAAAAAGGAAAGCTGATGAATTGGTGATGTATATCGTATATGTTATAAAATTGAAATTAACAACCTTAAAAGTGAAGGGGACGAATGCTATCTTGAAAGCAGCTAGAATTTGGGACTTAGAGCTGAATGGGGGTCGATTGTCTCTTAAAGATAGGAACCCTGACTGTGGGTTTGAAGATGATGATGGAATTGATTGATAGAATCGAGTACTTCTTTAGTAGTGGGCTTAGTGCCTTAGTGGTGTCACGGTGTGTGTATGTATTGTTTGTCTGTGTGGGTGATGTATATTCTCTGCCCTTGTATTTTGTTTTGTGATTAATAAAACTTCTCATTTAAGAAAAAAAAAATACATGAGTTATTAAAAAATTTCGGGCCCTTTAAAATTTTTGGATCATGTGCGATTAACCACATTCACACACTCTCTAAGATGACCTTGTTGACCGAGCATACATTATGATATAATCATTTAAACAATTTAAAAAAATCGGAGGTATGAAGTATTGAACACATCTAAACGTCGATATTCATTTAGAAAAGAAAAAATAATAACATAAATACATAATTATGATTTATGATTTTAAAGTTAAGAAGATAAGAAGGTTATACGTACTTCACGATGAGACACGCTTTGGGTACTGAGAGGTCCCCAGTTCCGTTCTCACAATGCCCCCAATTTTTGTACTCCGTATATCCCTAATATTTAATTTTCCCTCCAAACTCCACCATTTTTATTCCTTTAATATTCCTTCAAACTCACACACACTCAAGTTCACCGTCTTACAATTTCTCAATTTCTCAATTCCTAAATTCACCATCAATCGCCAGATCACATGTAATTTTTCAGTAATTTCATCCGTTTTCCACAATCAGAGTTCCATTATGTTTACTAATTACTCAGATACTCGTCGTTATCGTACTTTAATCTGGTAAAGGTATATATATAATTATATAAATTACAATATAATAAACAATGTATTCATATATAATATAATATATATTTACATATATGTTTTGCTGTATCTAATTGTATTTTGTTACAAGTTTTGATTTTAGTTGAAAAAACTTACTTAGGGTTTTGGTTTTGCTCCTAGGGTTTAATCAATGGCTGCAGTTACCGATCATATAGCTGGTTAACTATCTTCTTATTACGTTTTTCTGTACGTGTGATCTTATGATTTTAAGATGTAATACATTTGTGTTTCATTTGTCGGAATTAACAGAAAATAAGGTTGATGCAAGTTTTGAGATTGATCACAGTATAGCTAACGATTTTGATTATATTGATGAAATGGAAAACGAATTTGTGAAAAGTGAATTTGTGAAATTGGATGACGATACAGAGGAGTAGGATATTCCAAATTTTGTTGGTGATTTGAGAGCTTTGATGCTTGATGACAGTGAAAATGATGTTGTGTTGGATAGTGATGATGAAGGTATATGTCAGGATCAAAAGGAGGGGAAATTTAGAGGTAAAAATGACAATTTATTCTCGATCAACAGTTTATTCGGTTAATGTAGATCTCAGTGGTAATGGTTACGAAATATGTTTTGCATTGCATCTTTCTGAATCAACAGGATATAAGGTTGATGCAAGCATTGAGATTGATCATTGCATTGCTAAGGATTTTGATTATACTGAAGTGGAAAGTGGATTTGCGAAAAGTGAATTTGTGAATTTGGACGTAGATACGAAAGAGTTTGATATTCTGATTTTTTTTTTTTGGCGATTTGAGATCTATGATGGTTGATGATGAGAGTTTGATATAAGATGAAGTTGTATTCGATAGTGATGATGAATTTTTTTGGTAATTTGATGAATCATGTGAGGTTTGGTCTTCTGCAGGAAGCAATTTGACAGACAAAAAGTCTGATAATGATCCAAATCTTGTACATGCTGACACTCATTATCAAGAACAGAAAATTGCAAGATCAAAAGAGAGAAACTTAATATCAAATGATGAATGTGCAACTATGGTTGATCCAGACCAGCATAGTAAGATATCCAATAATGTCGAGAATGATAAGAATGTAAATGGAGTATATGATGAATCTCAAGAACCTGGTGAGTCATCATAAGCTAATGCATTGGAATTTGTGGATCGTTAATTTTTGTTTAGTGTTGTTAATAAGTCTCCAGAAGCCACAATTCCAAAAGTTCCTGGGCTAAGATCACCTCTTGCCTCATGTGCGAAAGGGTCCAAAGATTTGGCAGTGCAAATCAATCTTTTTTCCAAAATTGATAATTCAACCTTCAACTGGGATGATAACCAGCCTGTAAATGAGTGTGATGAACAGCTCGGAGTAGAATTACTGAAATGCCCTTTTGAAAATGATTGTGGGGATGTTAGTTTCGACACTCAAATGGCAGCTGAAACTCTGCAAGCTTTGTTGTATGCCCCACCTTCTACTGTTTTTGGTATAAACGAAATGGAGTCTAATGTTGAGTTGCCGAGTACCATAAAGTCAACAGGAAAGTCAACAACTGAATATGTGAAGAAGTTACATAATAGAACTGTAAAAGTTTTTAGGCGAAACAGGGGAAAGAACCATTCTGACAAAAAAGTTGAAACCTTTTCACCTGTAGCTTCTCGAACTAGACAGCACAGGTCATCAGTAAAACGTTCAAAGAAGACTGAAGATATGCGTAATATGGGGTATATTACACATGGTAAACTGAATAATTTTTATAAAAGAAAATTGGCTCATTCACATACTTTTGGTGATTCATGGAAATGGCCAAAAAAGAGAAGGACGTGTAGAAACCTGAGACGAAATGTTACATTTAAAAGTACTGTAAATACACTATCCTCTTTTGTTATAGTTGACAATGGAAATTCAGTTGTGGGACCCGGTGAAACGAAAGGGAAGTTCGGGGAACCTTTTTGGATGTCAAATATTAAGAGGAAAGCTCGTTCTGCTTCTAGACACTGGTCAACATATGGAAATAAACTTTTGAAAGAGTGGTCAACACAAAAAAATGGTCATTCATGTGTGGCAGATATTACTAACACCAAATGTGCTTCGATGAATTGTACTTCAGCATTGGCTGATGAAAAGACGATGAACGGTTCATTAACACTTCTTAAGGTAATATTGGGGTGCTTGCAATAATCGTTTTATAGTGTTCAAGTAGCATAATTTTCTATTTGTTAACTTATGATGGGTCTTGAGTACATAATGGATTAAATGCGTAAGTAAAACAAATAGCATAAAAGGAAACGGGTCAAAAGCTTGAAAATTGCCCAAAGTGTTTTTGTAATGCAGCAAACCTCAAAAGTTCATTTCTTTTTAAAGTGACTTCGATTATTGCTAAAATATTTATCTTTGTGATCATATATAATTAGTATTGATATATAGAAGAACAAAAAATGTTTTGGGTTAACCCAATCTACCCCTCTAAACCAAAAATTAAGCATTATGACCCTATACGCCGGCCCACCCATTTTACCACATTTTCTACACACATATAGTTGATCGCATAATTATTCAATATCGCATAATTACTATTCTATCCAAACCATAAATTCAAACCCACTTTCTATGACCTTATGTTCTGTTTGGTGCTGGCTACCAGGATCAAAAAGTCCTTTTTACCCCAAATGTTGAACATGACACAGAAATGATTAAAAGCTTAGTCATGGCAGCTCAAGGCCAGGTGCATTTTTGCTTTTATTTCTTTATGTTCATTACAATTCTACTATGATCATCATAAAGCTATGTGATTATTTATCAAATCTGTTATGACTACTATACTCATTAGTAAGTGTGACAGTGACAACTCTTACCCACTTACTTCGTAATGGGTGACTTTGGGTTATTCATTTTTGCAGCAAGTAAATTAACGGAGTATAACTTGTTAGAGAATGGTCAAATGGCTTAAACATGGTTGCAAACGACAGTCGCGGTGTCCGTTGCGAGGGTTTGGTGACTACTCCCTCTCGGTCAACTCTAAAAGTCAGGAAATAGATACAGTGAAAGATTAAAAGATGACTTGTTGGTGTCTCATTATAAAGATAAGTATGGAAATAGTTGGCCTGATGGGTGGATTTCAAGATATCCAATATTAAGTCAAATTAAGTTGCCTAACATCACTCAAAAGGAAGATGAAACTCTGTGGGTTACTAATAATAATGAGAAGGTCAAATACATCACAAAACAGGTTTGGAAGGATATTAGGGTTGAAAACCCTGTGAAGGCCTGGTATCATGTAGTGTGGTTCCAACAGATGATTCCAAAGCATGCTTTTATACTCTGGTTAGCTATTTGGGATAGATTGTCTACACAAGAGAGAATGATGAAATGGAACCAGGATGCTACTTTTAAGTGCTTACTATGTGATCAGGGTGCAGATTCCATAAAACATTTGTTTTTTAGTTGCAGTTTCTCTGTTCAGGTATGGGAGATTATGAAGGACAAGATTTTGTTTAAAGGTTTGCCTAATAATCTCAAAGATATTGTTGATGTATTGTCCAAGTCAAAGGGGAAAAATCAAATTTGGAGTGTCATTTCAAGGCTTGTTGTTGCTGCTGCTGTATATTTTGTATGGCATGAAAGAAATCAATGTCTGTTTAAAGGGAATAAGAGGGATGCTAAAGTTGTTGCTGAATTGGCTTTGGAATATGTTCGAATCAAGTTGTTGACTTTAAAAGTCAAAAAGTCTGCTGCTGTACTGAGTGCAGAAAGAATTTGGAATGTAAAATGGAATTTGTAGTTTGCAGGCTGTTTTTTGTGTAGTTGATAGATTAGGGTCTATCTTGTGGTTTGATGTTTTAGGTGTGGGGTATGTCCCTCCTTTTGTATGTTGGTTGTTTATAAATAAAATATTTCTTTTGCCCAAAAAAAAAAAAAAAAGTCAGGAAAATCGGTCAATGTCGCTGAAAATTTGACATTTTTTTTCGGCCTTGTTCTAGTGTAAACGAAAATCCCAAGCCCAATTAAAAATTAGCTGGGAAGAACACCGACTTACATATTATCCCTTAAAGATAAATTATTAAATAAACACTATACACTATAATAATTATACAAAACATTATAAAAGACCTATATATTATATAAAAGTCAACGCTAGTCAACATCCGTCTCGACCACGTCTTGACCAAATTTGACCGGTACGTCTCCGTCTGCGTCTTTTCAAACTTGTTTAAACAGGTTGAAGATCACAAATAGTGTTTGTATACCTCATACAGTCTTCAAATCGCTCCCTTCTATACATTTGTTGAGTTTTATTTATAATAAAGCATTTTTGTAATCATATTTATTGTCTTTAACTTTCTACTGGAGTTTGTCCTTAAATAATATATGTTATAACAATGCAGACCTTGATCAAACATTTTGTATCCGCCATTGATATTCATGTTACAGGTCATGGAAAGCATTCAGCAAGCCAACGTGGAGTACAGGTTCCCAGATAATCTCTTGATTATCTCTTGTGAACGAGATTATGAAGCATGCATTCCGTTGTTAGACAAAGGTATCTGTAGATCCATATTTCATTCCTTTACATGTCATGAGTATTTGAAATGTATATGATAAACATATCAGATGTATCGTGTATGTTTACTTGCAGGTGCAGCAGCTTAGCTTACAGTTCAGGACTCTTACTAAATGGGATCGTTGTTCAAAAACTAGAATATGTAAGGTAATCTGAACTATATTGACATGTGTGAATATTGATGAAAAGCCCCAAATTACAAGCTGACTATTACAGTATCCTAAGACCACTCATACTTATGTTCCTTTTTTAGTTCCCAATAGATGTGTTACTTGAAGTAAAGAAAAATGATGCAACACAATAGAGGTTAGAGACAAATCGTATAAAAAAATAACTAGAGGAGCAATATTGACCAGTTTATCTGTATATGGGTCTATATGGGTATGTTTGATTGTTAACATGTTAAAAAGAGTAATTAAAAGCAAATGGGTCAAACGGATCGAATGTTGTCTAATGTATGTTGTATGTTTGTACTACATTGGAATAAGTGGACACAAAAGTGATTTGGTTCAAAATAACCTATTTGGTTCTCCATCTTACCATTTCTCAATTCCTAAATTCACCATCAATTGCCAGAATCACATTTAACGTTTCACTAATTTCATCTGTTTTCCACTATCAGAGTTCCATTCTGTTTACTAATTACTTAAATACTCATCGTTATCGTACTTTAATCTGGTAAAGGTATATATAGTTATGTATTATGTAATATAATATATAATATACTATATATTTATATATAAGTTTTGCTGTATCTAATTGTATTTTGTTACAGCTTTTGATTTGAGTTGAAAAAACTTACTTAGGGTTTTGGTTTTGCTCCTAGGGTTTAATCTATAGCTGCAGTTACCGATCATATAGCTGGTTGACTATCTTCTCTTTACGTCTTTCTGTATGTGTGATCTTATGATTATAAGATGTAATACAATTGTGACTCGTTTTTCTGAATTAACAGAAAATAATGTTGATGCAAGTGTTGAGATTGATCATGGTATTGCTAATGATTTTGATTATACTGAAGAAATTGAAAGCGGATATACGAGAAATCAATTTGTGAAATTGGATGCGGATATGGAGGAGTTGGATATTCCAAATTTTGTTGGTGATTTGAGAGCTTTGATGCTTGATGACAGTGAAAATGAAGTTTTGTTGGATAGTGATGATGAAAGGTATATGTCAGGATCAAAAGGAGGGGAAATTTAGAGGTAAAAATGTCATTTAATTTCGCGATCAACAGTTTATTCGGTTGACGTAGATCTCAGTGGTAATGGTTACGAAATATGTTTTGCATTGCATCTTTCTGAATTATCAGGAAATAAGGTTGATGCAAGTGTTGAGATCGATCACTGTATTGCTAAGGATTGCTAAGGTTGATGCAAGTGATTTGATGAATCATGTGACGTTTGGTCTTCTGCAGGAAGCAATTTGACAGACAAAAAGTCTGATAATGATCCAAATCTTGTACATGCTGATACTCATTATCAAGAACAGAAAATTGCAAGATAAAAAGATATAAACTCAATATCAAATAATGAAAATGGACCTATGGTTGATCCAGACCAGCATAGTAAGAAATCCAATAATGTTGAGCACAATAAGAATGATAATGGAGCATATGATGAATTTCAAGAACCTGGTGAGTCATCACAAGCTAATGCATTTGAATTTGTGGATCGTTATTTGTCAGTCAGTGTTGTTAATTCATCTCCAGAAACCACAATTCCAAAAGTTCATGGGCTAAGATCCCCTATTACATCATGTGCAAAAGGGTCCAAAGATTTGGCAGTGCAAATCAATCTTTCATCCAAAATTGATAATTCAAACTTCAACCGGGATGATAATCAGCCTGTAAATGAGTGTGATGAACAGCTCCAGGTAGAATTACGGAAACACCCTTTTGAAATTGATTGTGGTTCAGTTTTGACACACAAATGGCAGCTGAAACTCTACAAACTTTGTTGTATGGCCCACCTTCTACGGTTTATACTAATGAACTTGAAGGTATAAACCAAAAGGTGTCAGAATGTTGAGTTATTGAGCATCGTAAAGGCAAAAAGAAAGTCAACAACTAAAAATGTGAAGAAGTTTCATAATAGAACTTCAAAAGTTTTTAGGCAAAACAGGGGAAAATAACATTCTGACAAAAAAGTAGAAACCTTTACACCTGTAGCTTCTTCGAACTAGACAACATGGGTCATCAGTAAAACGTTCAAAGAAGACTCAACTGGATAACATTTTTAAAAGAAAATTGGGTAATTCAGATACAGGTTTCTTGTTGGAGAAGCTAAAAGAGGCTACAAATGGTGAAGCAACTTTTGGCGATTTATGGAAATGGCCAAAAAAGAGGACGTGTAGAAACATGGGACGGACTGTAACATTTAAAAGCAGTTTAAATACACTATCTCCTGATGTTATAGTTGGGAATGGAAAATTCAGATGTGGCACCCAGTGAAACGAAAGGGAATTTTGGGGAACCTTAAATAGGTAGAAAATTATGTTACTCGAATACTATAAAATAATTATCGCAACTTAGATTCATAATAACCAGATATCCATCTTCAAAACGCAAATCCAAGTTAACTTCTTTTGATTTGGTAACGAATCGTTCCTCTTGTTTTCATCAGACAAAGCTGGAGTACAATTCATCGAAGCACATTTAATGTTAGTAACATCTGCTAAACATGGATGACCAGTGTTTTGTGTTGACCACTCTTTCAAAAGTTTATTTCCATCTGTTGACCTTTTTTCTAGAGGCAGAACGAGCTTTCCTCCTAATATTTAACCGGTCATATGTGTGTGCATAACTATAGTTAAATGGGTAAGTAAAACATATAGCACAAAAGGAAACAAGTCAAAAGGTTGAAAGTTGCCCAAAGTGTTTTTGTAATGCAGCAAACTTCAAAAGTTCATTCTTTTTAATGAGGTTTCGATTATTGATAAAATATTGTTATTGTAATTGTAATCATATATAAATCCAAACCCGCTTTACATGATCTTATGTTCTGTTTGGTGCTGGCAACCAGGATCAAAGAGTCCTCGTTACCCCAAATGTTGAACCTGACAGAGATATGATTGAAGGCCAGGTGCTTTCATGATCTTATTTCTTTATGTTCAATACAATTCTACTATGATCATTTTAAAGTTATGTAAAAACCTTATTTATAATATCTAGAGTGATGCCTACTACACTCATTAGTAGAGGTGACAGTGATAGTTTTTACCCACTTACTTCTGTATGGGTCACCTTGGGTTGTTCTTTTTTGCAGCAAGTTAACGAAGTTTGACTTGTTAGAGATTGGTGAAATGGCTTAAACATGGTTGCAAACGACGGTTTGCTGACTAATTTTCATGTTTTACCCATTTGACTAGTTGCTTGCAGATACTATATAACCCACGTCAGTATGTTCTCGGTTAAATAAGTTGGAGCTGACAATTAAAGATAAAAGTGAATGGGAGCTGTTGTGGTTTCCATTTTCCTTGCTTTGTGTAGACGCTGAGAGAGAGGATCTTAGAATCAACCTAACACGATCAAGAGGCGGAATAACAATAGAAAGAGCTTAAACGAATATCTATGGGTTTTCGGGTTCGTACAAGTCAAACCAAGACTAGATCTTGATAAACACGAAGCCTAGACTGACATTCTGTGGTATTTGGACATGAAGATTGAGAGAGACTCGACCAAGAAGTGTTTTTCGTGTGTGTGTAAATGTCCTGAGTTGTTAACCAAATTAATGAAGATTAATTAGGCTTAAATACCTCAGTTCCTATGTCGGTCGACAGTGAATGACAGTCGGTCGACTGACCATGTCAGTCGGCCGACTGTCGAGTAATATTACGAATTATATTTAAACGATTACAAATATAAAATAACACATCGACAATCAACGTTTAACAATATTACAGGTTACAACATGATCGAATAAAACGTTAAAGTTCATGGAACTAGGGATTACAAAATATGCACTAACACTTTGCTTATTGGATTCTACTACAATAGATTTCCATTCCTCATATTTGTGGTTTTCCTCACGCTTTCGTTTCTTGTAAGCTGAAAGCTGCAACAGGTAACAAAAGCAATATCAGAATTACTTCAGAAACATCAAGTGTTACTTCTAAAAATGTTTCTACAAGTAACAAATGAACCGACAAGAATGGATATTGTAGAGCAAACAAGTTAAGAAAAGCAGATAGTTGTAGACTGAAAACTGACAAATAAATTATCGAACAAATAAATCAAAGTACAGAACCTGTGTTGAAATCCATGAACCTTAAAAAATCCAATAATGTTTTGTGAGTGTTATTGAACAAACAGAGACAAATGAACAAGAGGGCAAAGACTTAAAAAAGATTTTAGTTCCCGCCCAAATCACTTCAAACATTTTTGGAGAAACGAGACCAGTTTAAAAAAAAAAAAACAGGTCTCTAAACATGGGAACCAGTTTTTTTAGAAAAACATGTTCCTAAAGTTAGGAATAGAGATTTTTTTTTATATATATAAAAACGGTTTCCCGTTTCCTTCTTTTTTAAAATCGGTTCCAATTCACTTTAGGAACCTGTTTTTCCATGTTTCTCTAAAACCGGTTCCTTTCGAGGGTTCCTATTCTTATTTGTGTAGTAGTGATTACAAAAAGGTATATGGCAAATGATAGATGAACGGTTGCACTTCAAAAATATCAAATTTTTAATAATGAACTTTTTTGCTACGTTGATTCCTATATTATACCTCATTTTGCTAAAAGCGTCCCTCAATTTTCAATTTTGCCTTTAGAAACTTTTGTTTATCAAATATTTGCAATCAACATTCCTCCGTCATTTTTTTTTTTTATTTTTTTTTTTGGCTAACAACATACCTCAGTATTATACCCTATTTTACTAACAGCGTCCCTCAAAGGAATGTTGATTGCAAATTTTTGATAAACACTTGATTCTAAAGGCAATATTGAAAACCGAGGGACGTTGTTAGCAAAATGTGAATACAAGGACCAACGGAGCAAAAAAGTTTTTTAATGATATATATATATATATATATATATATATATATATATATATATATATATATATATATATATATATATATATATATATATATATATATATATATATATATATATATATATATATATATATATATATATATATATATGCATATTATTACAATGAGGATGAGGATAACTAATTTGGTATGAGTAAACAAATTACAGGTTTATTGGCTTTATTAACTTTATATATATATATATATATATATATATATATATATATATATATATATATATATATATATATATATATATATATATATATATATTACGTAATTATTATAAGCAATTGAATTTCATTCCCTAGTTTTTGGCTTAATTTTAGGTTGACTTGACCAATTAGCTGTACACATATTTACCATATACGTGCATTAATTACAAATTTTGATATATTAGGAAACATCGGGTTCACTAACTGCACCTTAATGTATGTGTTTGTGACATACATTAGCAAAACCCTTTTTGTAATTGGTAATTTTTAGTCTTCAAATGAGTTGGACTTTTCATATACTCATTTAAGGTTGAGCATGACTCGTTTACTATTACACATTGACTCATCTAGCGTTGATCATGAATCCTAATACTCTAAACAAGCGATTTTATAATTTTTAGGGGATAGAAGTTGTGTCTGGACTTTTATAACTGCAATTTATCCCAATTAATATGAGATGAGTAGATCAGATAAGTTTTTAATTTTTAGACTTAATTACGAAAATCGTCCTTAATGTCTACCTTTTTATTCATCCTATACCTTAAAGTTTCTTTTTTTTCATGCTCACCCTTAATATTTTGATATGGTCTCAAAATCATCCCTAGTGCTAACTTAACATTATGTTATCTCCGTAAGTCATTATCAGGTGCTTACCATCTGGGGGTAAATTAGTCTTTTTGTGTCTATGTTAATAATTAATAATATATATAACATGTATACGAAGCACTAATGCTTAATCTTAACTGCAGTTTTCAATCGACCCTTTGCAAACCCTAGTTACCAATTAGAATCGTCTCTTCCCAAATTATGATATGCTCAACCGGAATCTAATGATTGGAGTTGAGCTTTCAATTAATCGGAGAACACAATTAAAGAAATTACTATGGAATTAATCGATTGTATTTCAAGATTGAATGTTACAGAGTAGAGAGGAAATTTTTACAAGCCATAGGCATCTACTCATGAGGTCGTTCTGTTACAACGATAATTCTCAACAGATTACTAACTAACGCTAACGGCTTCAACTCCTTATTGCAATTTGGGGAAGAAACAACGCACGTGCAGTGCACCTGAGCTAACCACGTGAGAAGTACACACCTGTACATATCAAAGTACGGATACTCAAGACTGAGGAACGAAAAAGAAGACATCTTTCGTTTGTATTAATATTGTGACGATGAAGGATGGGGAAGACAACTGAAATACGAAGCATAAATTAGGTTTAAGTTGGGTAAAAAAATTTGGGTCAATTTTCTTAATAAACTAGGCCAAAATCTTTAAAAATATTTCAATATTTTGTTACGTAAATAATAAATAAAATGATTTTAAATGAATTAAATAATAATAATAATAATTTAAAAAGAATAAAAAATAATTAAATAATGAATTAGACACTGAACTATTTACACACTTTTGCCTTTTGCCTTTTGTATTAGACAATGAACCATTTCTACACTTTTGCTCTTAGTTCTCAATTTTGTGCAAAATTGCACATAGTACAAGTCATCAACGCATAATATATGTGAATTTATCAAATAAATGAGTGAAATACCACCACCTCCCATATTTTATCCCTGTATCAGTGCACAATTTAACACGTGAAACTGTATCCCTCAAGAACAAGAAAGCAAGTCTACAAAACACTATCGATCCTAAAACCAAAAAAAGGGAGACAACTGGATTTGCAAGGAAAAGTGAATTCACGAGAACCAGAAATCAGTCCCAATTCCCAAACTCAGAACCAGAAATCACTGTCACAACACCAATTAAAACAAAATACCATAGCAATCACTATCACAAATTCTATCACCTAGAAAAACCATCTATTTTTAATAGTCATAACGAAAGTACGAAAAAAATACAGAAGCACAAGAGTCTTACTACCATCCAAAAGACATGATAGGAGAAATGAAAACACTGGTATCCGAAAATGGACAAGTTTAAAATTTTTTTTTTTTTTTTTTTTTTTTTTTTTTTTTTGAACGGCACGTTAGCTTCGCAGGTTAGTGGTTAGCACACACGCAGTCAGAGGAGGAAACCGGACCGTAACCAGAGGGTAGAGAGACCGAGGTCTCACAGGTTAAGGCGGGGAAAACCCCCTTGGCGCAAGCGAGACTCGAACCCGGGTCTCTACTCACCTAACACCCAAAGGCGTTAGACCACTGAGGCAAAGCCCCAATGGCTGGACAAGTTTAAATTGCATTTGACTATTAATGATGATAAAAAAAGTACCGCATCTCTCTAATCTTCCATATATGTAAGATGAACATAGTACACTCGCTCATCCCTTTGAAATTAATACCATCCGTATCCGCCTCTATTCATTTACAAGCGTTCCTTCGTTTGGACCATGTTTCTTCAGATAAGTTCTTTTATAACCTGAAGCTCTTCCCACTTCTTCATCCATTTCACCATATTCTGTTCATCTTTGAATCCTATTCTATCATCGCTCGTGAACATATGCTAAATTTTGCCCTCAACGTTATTAAGTCGAATGACCTCACTCATGACGAAAGCACACTGTATCAGATCATCATGTGTATCGTCTCCTGTTTTGAATACTGATAGTTGTCTCAGTGCAACGAGAAAGGTCCAATACGAAATGTGACCACCATCAAAATATCCATTATCATATCGAGAACTAAAATCCAAAATTTTAGGGTTTTCCGACACCCCTTTTGGTAATTTATATGCATCAATGTCATCTACTACGAAATATACTCCTTTAGAATTGACGAAACCCACGAGGTAAATGTCTTTTGGTTTTATTAATAATGTAGTTAATAAACACCCCTTCTCAACGATGCCAATCCGTAGAAGTTGGTCATTATCTCTTTTTCCGTCTACGATTACTCTAAATAGATCTAAAAACTTTGCGTAATCATTGGCAAGTCTTAACCGATGATTACACAAAGTGTTTAAATCTATTTAGGCGAATCATCGACACAAATTGAGATAGTGGATAGTGACCAACTTCTACAGATTAACATCGTTGAGAAAGGGTGTTTGCTGACTACGTTATTAATAAAACCAAAAGACATTATCTCGCGGGTTTCGTCAATTCTAAAGGTGTATATTTCGTAATAGATGACATTGCTACGTATGAATTACCAGACGGGGTGTCAAAAAAGCCTAAAACTTTAGATTTTGGTTCTTGATACGATAATGGATATTTTGATGGTGGTCACGTTTCGTATTGGACCTTTCTCGTTGCACCGAGACAACTATCAGGAACCAAAACATAAGATGATACAGATGATGATTTGATAAAGTGTGCTTTCTTCATGAGTGAGGTCAGTCGACTTATAAACGTTGAGGAAAAAATTGAGCATGTGTTCAGGAGCGATGATAGAATAGAATTCAAAGATAAACAGAATATGGTGAAAAGGATAAAGAAGTGGGGAAAGAGCTTCGGGTTATAAAAGAACTTATCTGGAGAAACATGGTCCATACGAAGGAACGCTTGTAGATGAAATAGAGACGGATACGGATGATATTAATTTCAAAAGGGTACAATGAGCGAGTAGGCCATTTAGCTGCGGCTACGGTCTGACTTGAGTGTCTTCCTTCATCCATGTACCATTCAGGATGCAGCTAGTTGAAAAGATAGGAAACCCTTTATATTTGTCATATATAATAAGTAATAAACTGCATGTGTTTGAGATGAGATGAAATACCTACTAAGTTGTTTTTATTCGAAAGATTTAATGAACCAAAAAGATGGTGTTCTTGATACGATAATGGATATTTTGATGGTGGTCACGTTTCGTATTGGACCTTTCTCGTTGCACTGAGACAACTATCAGGAACCAAAACATGAGATGATACAGATGATGATTTGACAAAGTGTGCTTTCTTCATGAGTGAGGTCAGTCGACTTATAAACGTTGAGGAAAAAATTGAGCATGCGTTCAGGAGCGATGATAGAATAGAATTCAAAGATAAACAGAATATGGTGAAAAGGATAAAGAAGTGGGGAAAGAGCTTCGGGTTATAAAAGAACTTATCTGGAGAAACATGGTCCATACGAAGGAACGCTTGTAGATGAAATAGAGACGGATACGGATGATATTAATTTCAAAGGGTACAATGTGCGAGTAGGACATTTAGCTGCGGCTACGGTCTGACTTGAGTGTCTTCCTTCATCCATGTACCATTCAGGATGCAGCTAGTTGAAAAGATAGAAAACCCTTTATATTTGTCATATATAATAAGTAATAAACTGCATGTGTTTGAGATGAGATGAAATACCTACTAAGTTGTTTTTATTCGAAAGATTTAATGAACCAAAAAGATGGTGTTCTTGATACGATAATGGATATTTTGATGGTGGTCACGTTTCGTATTGGACCTTTCTCGTTGAACTGAGACAACTATCAGGAACCAAAACATGAGATGATACAGATGATGATTTGACAAAGTGTGCTTTCTTCATGAGTGAGGTCAGTCGACTTATAAACGTTGAGGAAAAAATTGAGCATGCGTTCAGGAGCGATGATAGAATAGAATTCAAAGATAAACAGAATATGGTGAAAAGGATAAAGAAGTGGGGAAAGAGCTTCGGGTTATAAAAGAACTTATCTGGAGAAACATGGTCCATACGAAGGAACGCTTGTAGATGAAATAGAGACTGATACGGATGATATTAATTTCAAAGGGTACAATGTGCGAGTAGGACATTTAGCTGCGGCTACGGTCTGACTTGAGTGTCTTCCTTCATCCATGTACCATTCAGGATGCAGCTAGTTGAAAAGATAGGAAACCCTTTATATTTGTCATATATAATAAGTAATAAACTGCATGTGTTTGAGATGAGATGAAATACCTACTAAGTTGTTTTTATTCGAAAGATTTAACGAACCAAAAAGATGGTGTTGTTTAGTCAAGATCTAACCCAACTTCGCCAACCCCTTTTTATTATCACCCCATGAGATTGAGTATTGTTTTTTGGTTAAGTTTTTTTTATAATTATCAAAAATGCCAACTATTATCAAGGGTACGTATATGCATTACAGTATCATACCAGATCATCATCTTCCTTTGGTGGAACTCCTTTGACAAAACCATCCCGAAGCCGACTTCTTCTTCAAGAATGCTACATCTTTCTTGCATAAATCAAAGATCCGATTTCTTCAATATCATTTCTCTAACTAAAAATCCTGCTCTTTTCGCCATGGATATAGCAATCTAGAATATAATAAAATAAAAATAAGGAAAAAAAAAAGAGAAAAAACATGAGAAAATTTTCTAAAGATAAAATGTGTCTTCAAGAATCAAGAATTCTAATTACAACAAATTACTTACATTTTTGGCTCTATTGAGCTACCCAAACTCTTTCGGTTCATCCCTCGATTTTGATCAGACATTTCTTCAGGATCCAGCTTTCCTTTCATCCCTCTTTTGTTATAATCTAAACCCTGATCATTGTCTTCCTTTGCTAGTTTCTCAATTGATGAATTTTGATTTATTTTTGCTTGATGTAACAAGTTGTGAAGAACATCTGTTGGCGGTCTAGCTACATCTTTTGCCCCCTGTTGAATTAGAAACATACCTTTTAACTTCATATTACAGCTCGTTTACATGAAAATGAAATGTTCACCTTTTATTTTGTTACAAAAACAAATCAGATGAACTTATGAAAGAAGCAATAAATAAAAAAACCAAGTAATAATCGAAAGTACTTGTTTACTACTAATAATCTGATTCAACAGGCATTGATAATTAACTCATACATTTCGGCACCAAACAGAATTCAGTTATACCTATTTTGTGAGAGAGTCTTTTTGTATAGCTAAATGGATTACTGTATTCATTAAACATATGAAGTACTTATACAGTTGTACAAATAACATGAAATATTCAAGGTGGAACATTTTTGTAATAAATACATCAAGTCATGAAGTTTCTCAACTAAAGTCAACCTTTTTCTTAGCCATGAAAAAATGTAGATGATCAACTCTGTAACCAATTTCTATACAAATACCAAATAACTTGTGCAAGTAATCAGGTTATTTTGCTTACAAAAGCCCAACATCAATCATTAAACTAAAGGTAATTTAACAAGAAAACATTCTGATTTTCCAAAGTTTATATTCAAACAAAATAAAGAAACAGCAGATTTCATTTTCCTTGTAAAAGCCCAGATTCAATTATTTAAACTTAGGATAAAACAATAAATCAGACTCATTTTCTTAGTAACATTTGTTAATGACAAAATATAAAACAGAAATTACAAGAATTGAGTACGCTACCTGAAGTGCATTATCAAGATTATTAGAAAGCTGAGAAAGTGAGCTAGAAACAGAATCAGATCCCCTTAACAAAAGCAACGAATCTTCTTTCAATCGTTTCGCCCGATTCAGCCCTTCATGACTCTAAAACAAAAAAAATGCCCAAATTTCAAAACCCTAAAAACTATAATCACGAAAATATGTTTCAAATCAACAAAATTCAATTCAAACCCATTTTCCAATGATTGATCTTTCTGGTTTTCAAGCAGTGAATCAATCCGATTTCGAAGAACACTCCAAAATTGCTTTTCTGAAACCGGACTAGTCATCGGAGACAAATCCACGATACTACTCGATTCCTATTTCTTAGACAGATCAAAATTAACGGGGTAGTTTAAAAGGGAAAAAGATGCGAACTTTGATTTAAAACAGACCTTAAAAAGGGGATCTTGAGATGGGAATTCGATGGATGTTGTTGCCATTGAAGCTTTTTTTGAAGTAAAGTGGAGAACAGGAGAGAAAGATTGAAGTAAAGTAACGGCTAGTTTTGAAGTGAATTAAAACTAGGAACATTGGTTTTATTTAAAGAGGACGTATAACTTTATGGGAAATTGTTCAAAATACACTTTTTATTTTTAAGGCTTCAAACAAAATACATTTTTTTAAAAAAAATTGTCTTTTTACACCATTCGGTAGACGGATTTTCGTCTACCACCTTTATCTGTCGTCTACTACCATTTTTACAAAGTAGTCGACGGTGAGATAAAGGTGGTAGACGAATTCCCGTCTACTGGCAGGGTTAGTAGACAGCGAGAACAAAGCAGTAGACAGACATTTACAAAGTAGTCGACCGTCTACTGCCTTGTTGTTGCTGTCTACTGCCTTGTTCTTACTGTCTACTGCCTTGTCAGTGTCTTCCGTCTACCACCTTTATCTGTCGTCTACTACCATTTTTACAAAGTAGTCGACGGTGAGATAAAGGTGGTAGACGGATTCCCGTCTACTGGCAGGGTTAGTAGACAGCGAGAACAAAGCAGTAGACAGACATTTACAAAGTAGTCGACTGTCTCTGCCTTGTTGTTACTGTCTACTGCCTTGTTGTTGCTGTCTACTGCCTTGTTAGTGTCTGTCTACAGCAACAACAAGGCAGTAGACAGCAACAACAAGGCAGTAGACGGTCGACTACTTTGTAAATGTCTGTCTACTGCTTTGTTCTCGCTGTCTACCAACCCTGCCAGTAGACGGGAATTCGTCTACCACCTTTATCTCACCGTCGACTACTTTGTAAAAATTGTAGTAGACGACAGATAAAGGTGGTAGACGGAAATCCGTCTACCGAATGGTGTAAAAAGACAATTTTTTAAAAAAAATGTATTTTGTTTGAAGCCTTAAAAAAAAATGTATTTTGAACAATTACCCTAACTTTATTAATTGTGCTTTGGACAGTTTTGGTGAAAAAGGCACAGACTGGACCTATAAAGTTGAAAGCTAATGTTTTCTTTGATAAAAACAGATCTGATAAGCTGAAGAAGAATCTTCAAAGTACATTTTCGGCAGCAGAAAATAAACCTAAAGAGAAGGTGACACCAGATACTGTCGATACAAATGTTAGGCCCTATAACATCTCACTTGACCAATCAAAACTTGGATGGTGATACACCAGGCCCAAGCCCATTACAAAATCAAAAGTCTCATGGGCCTGTGCAGGAGGAGTCCAATTTCGATGTAGAGATAACATACGATGATACGAAATGTCTTTTTTTCATTCTGCAAGACATTCCCATGAAAAACAAGATAAACATCTTTGTCCCACTTTAGACTGCAGATCAGCTTGTGATCTGTATAAGAAGAATGCTCAAAAGTCTAAGTTTCAAAATAATAGAGAAGGTGCTTCTGTTCATCGTGGTCCTAGTAAGAATCACAAGAGGAAAAAGAACAAATCGAGTGACTTGAATGAAGATTTGGAACTGGAGATGGAATCACGTGGTGTTGTAGATCAAAGGGTTGACAATCATGAAGAAGAGATGCCTCACAAACCTGTTAGGGTTGAAGGTAAGGTACTAAACCCTAAAAAAACAACTAAAGATATGTGTTTGGTAACTTTATAGGGGGATGTTGGATAGTAATGAGAAATTATCAATCAAAAACAAACAATGAAAATAGGATGATGTGTTTGGTAACTTTCGTGATATTGTCATTGTCATTATATAATAAAATAAGATAAGATTACCACCTTATTTTGTTGATTAATTTTTCAATCTAATTATACAGCTTAATTTCTTGATTTAAATTTTCAAACTAATTATACTACTTATTTTCTCCCGGATCCATTCAGGATTCAAACTCGGTCCGTCTGCCCCTCGGGATGGTTAAAGGATCGGGTTCCTGTAATGCGATTCGGGTTTCCTCCCGAAAGCGTGTGTGTGTGTGCAAATGATGAGTGTCGTTGAAATAAATGATACGCTGATGCAAGCTTGTCATTCAAAAAAAAAAAAAAAAATTCAAACTAATTATACTGCTTATTTTCTTTAAAACTGATCATGTCCATAGTTAGAGCACTTGGTGCCTGTAGTCCCTTTGCCAAAGTCCATTTCAGTGTTTAAAATGGACCTCGAAATTGACTGACGGTGACATGGGTGGAGGTGTCCCTGGTGTCAATTTCAGTGTCCATGAAATGTCCATTTTCATTATTTATATTTTATTTTTAAATGATTAATAATACCTTTTTATTATTGATTATTGTTTTTATTAATTGTAAAAAAAGCTTTTTATTAATAAATATTTAAAAACTTTTCATTAATAATTAATTATTTAAATAATATAAAATAAACATATTAAACTAAAAACTGTTTAGCCCAAAATCAAATTTGTTAGCCCAAATGAAGAAACAAAAAAGGCCCATTTTTGGAAAACCTAGCTCCTTGTTTTTCATCTAGCGTGCAACTTTCAAACCTGCAAAAAGGAAAAAAAAAATGAAGAATAACAAAATTAACAAGTAGAAGGGAGAAAGAAGTGAATTCCAACGGATATAAATTTAAACACACATGCTCCAACGGTCGATAAACCCACCGTCTGACTACGAAATCAACGTTGTGCCGGTGTTGACCGACGGTCGATCTTGGCGTCGGTTGGTGATGAACGACGGCGAAAGACTGGGGACACCCAGTTCTCTTAATAGTTTGAAACGACGGTGCAAACCTCCATGCGACGACCCTTTCATTAATTTTAATAATATTTAATATCCTATACAGCAATACATTGATTATGATGTATTGGGAATTCAGTGAACAATTACTTTCTTTTCCTAAAACTAATCTTCAAATATTTATAGAACTTGTTGGGAAATTACGGTCTCACTAATTCCCACCACCCAGCCCAACAATAATAGTAAAGAAATAAGAACAATACACAACATAAGATTTAACGTGGAAACTCCAAAACAGGAGAAAAACCACCGGCCCCCAAAGAGAGAAATACACTATATCACAAATTGTTACAATGATATAGACGACTCTCTTAAGCCAACTACACTCTCCAAAATATTTAACTAATACAACTCTCAAACAAGAGTAAGAAAGAAAGAAATAATCAAATACTTAAAGTGTATTGATTGGTGCGATTTGGAATGAAGACTTATCCCCTCTTATATAACCAAGTCACTCACCCCTCACATCTTCCTCCCACCAATGTGGGATAAACATATCTTCTACTAGCCAAAATAAACCAACAAATCTCCATCTTTTGGATAGAAGAAGATAACCATGCTTCCACATTGCAAGGATAACCGATGTAGACGCTTCCTCGACGACAACTTCAAGATCCTCATCTTCATACCGTTGACATTATCTCCCAAGAGACAAAACTTGCATCTTCATCGAACATTGTCTAAACCGACAGTCATTGTCATCACAGACAATCATAACTCTTAACAAGAATTATCATACTCCACCATTAAGAGTATAGCACTTAGAATATCACATTCCAAGCATTTCACCTCGGCACATGTTGTTGAACAACCAGCTGAAACTTTATGGTGCAACTTCCCTGTTTGGCTTTCCCGAAAGTCCCATCAGCTACAACATCAGTTTCCACCACACAGCCTGCATCAATGCCAAACCAATGCCCATGTGTAATTGTGGAACCGCTAACGAACATCTCTTTCCACGGTGGCGCGGACACACCATGAGGATGACGTGAATTCAGAGGAATTCGTCACTCTCCGTAACAACGGAGACAATGTTAGCGTCTTTGGAGCCATTTGCCGGATTAGCTCCACCGGGACAATTAACCCTTACATGTCCAGTCTTCCCGCACTTCCAGCATGTCAGATTCTTTCTAGAGTTTCTCTTCTGCCTATCCGAACACAACAATACCGTAGCTTCTGATGACGAGACTCCGTTACCTTCCAATCTTTTCTCCTCGGATAGGAGCTTGCTAGTAACATCTTCAAACTTCAACGTTTCTTTCCCGTACATTAGAATAGGTTTCATATGCTCATAGGACGATGATAAAGATAATATCAACCTCAAAGCTTTATCTTCATCATCCGTTTTAACTCCAATAGCCTCCAGTTCCGAAACAATACTGTTAAGAATACTTAGATGATCTGAAATCTTTGAACCCCCATCCATACGCAGAGTATGAAATTGTTCTTTAAGACACAACCTATTTGAGATGCCCTTGCCCTGGTACAACTGCTCTAGTTTAACCCAAAGCTCCTTTTCCGTTGATAACCCGTGCACATTTGCAAGCACGTTCTTTGCAAGACACAAACGAATCGCACTTGCTGCCCTAAAATCCATATCATCCCATTCTTCTTCATCAAACTTACAGCTAGAATCACTGCCAGGAACAAGGGTGGGTTTACCCTTCAAAGCCTTGTGTAAACCGGACTGAATCAACACATCCTTGACTTGAACCTGCCATAAGCCAAAATTGATCCTCCCATCAAATTTCTCTACATCAAACCTCATTGGACTGAACTTCGACATCGTATCTGTATCCTATAAACAACACTTTCTCTGATTTTGCTCACGTTTCGAATAGCCAAAAGATGTAGCAGGTAGCCAGGACCCTTTAAATCGGAAATCCACAACTAGGCCACTAACAAATCCAACTATTACTACGAATCAGAAAAAATATTGTCTAACCAGATACCCTATACGATCAATAGAACTCGTTTCTGATGTGGACGATCCACTCACGTGGCAACCACAGAGCATACTCCGACTCCTATAACCGAGACCCCCGTCAAACCTGACGCTCTGATACCAGTTGTTGGGAAATTACGGTCTCACTAATTCCCACCACCCAGCCCAACAATAATAGTAAAGAAATAAGAACAATACACAACATAAGATTTAACGTGGAAACTCCAAAACAGGAGAAAAACCACCGGCCCCCAAAGAGAGAAATACACTATATCACAAATTGTTACAATGATATAGACGACTCTCTTAAGCCAACTACACTCTCCAAAATATTTAACTAATACAACTCTCAAACAAGAGTAAGAAAGAAAGAAATAATCAAATACTTAAAGTGTATTGATTGGTGCGATTTGGAATGAAGACTTAGCCCCTCTTATATAACCAAGTCACTCACCCCTCACATCTTCCTCCCACCAATGTGGGATAAACATATCTTCTACTAGCCAAAATAAACCAACAGAACTTAATATAAATATAAATATAAGATTTTTATTAACTATCAGTTGAAAAATACAATGAATGCAAAATAACATATAAAACTTACACGACTAATACCAAGTATGTTTACTAATAGACAAAAAAACTAATGAAAGTAAAAACTCACAAAAAAAGAGTTAAATAAATTTATTTATTTTTTAATAAAATATATAAGTGGATTGTAACTTGATACAATTGTAGCCAAAGAATAGTCTTGATAATATCATCTTTATGGCTTTCTCTATCTCTTGCGTACATATATCATTTATCTCAAAAACTTCTGGTTCTCAACAACTATTATCTCACCAATGGCTACTCTTCTTTCATCTTGTTCATCAGCTTCTCTTGTTTTCACCAATCTCTCTCCCAAATCTCTCTCACCATCTCTCTCCTTTCTCTCTTTCTCTTCCAATGTATCTCTAATTTCTTCATCTATATCTCTCTCTCATCACTCTTTTTCAACTTCTTCTAGAATTAGACCATTATCAGTTTCATCGTTCACAGTTAAAGCTAGTGTTTCAGAGAAGAAAAAAGTACTAATTGTTAACACAAATAGTGGTGGTCATGCAGTTATTGGTTTCTATTTTGCTAAAGAGCTTTTGAGTTCTGGTCATGAAGTTACTGTTCTTACTGTTGGTGATGAAGGATCTGATAAGATGAAGAAGCCTCCATTTACTAGATTCTCTGTAAATTTCCATTTCATTTTATGTTTTATTTAATTATGATTGATCTTTATTGTGTTTCGGTTTCTGGGTCTTGTGGATTTTAATCAGTTTTGTCATGATACTGTTTCCTATAATTGTGAGTTTGTGACATTTTTCCATCTACTTTTTAGCATATAATGTGAGTTTTTAAAGTAAATGTAAATCAGTTTTATATGTGGTAAAAACTAAAAAAGTGATACATTATTACATGGTTTATATAGTTAGAACTGTAAAATAGTAAAGAAATTACCATGACATGCTAGTGTCAAGATAAATGTAAAATGATACTATTTCCACTTGGGTATATACTGATTTCTAGAATAAGTAAATTACAACAAGTTTTTCTTCATAAAAAAATGATCTTTTTGTGGCATTACTAAAAATAGGTTGTGGGTTATTTTGCAGGAAATTGTTGAAGGTGACGGTAAGACGGTATGGGGTGATGTTGCTGCAATTGGGACAGTTTTGGAAGGATCGAAATTTGATGTTGTTTTGGATAACAATGGAAAAGATTTGGATACAGTAAAGTTAGTTAACTTGTGTTCAAATTATAGAGACAAATTAAAGTGTCAGCAGACTCTCAAACTCGGTCACTGATCATTTTTTAATTACTTGCAGGCCAGTAGCAGATTGGGCAAAAAGTTCGGGTGCCGAACAGTTCTTGTTCATCAGCAGTGCGGGAATTTATAAACAAACAGAAGAGCCACCTCATGTCGAAGGGGTACACCCTCATTTATTAATCATTGTATTTTTGGGTGGCAAAATGGGCGGGTCAGACGTGTTTGGTATAATAGTTTAATGTGTTGATTGCGCACGCTATTGTGAAAGTTTATATAAAGTATTAACTTTTTGGTAACAATGACAGGATGCTGTGAAAGCCGATGCGGGTCATGTTGTGGTCGAGAAATACATCTCGGAACTTTTCGGAAACTGGGCGAGTTTCCGACCCCAATACATGATTGGCTCCGGCAACAACAAAGATTGCGAAGAGTGGTTCTTTGACCGTAAGTCTCACCAACTTCTTATGTTAAACCATTTACTATGAGCATGGTCATTTGTTTTGGTTACGGTCACATAGTTCTGGTAAATTAATGTAGAGAAAATTACGTGGATAGTCCCTTCGGTTTACCCAAATTTGCGTGTGCAGTCACTGAACGTTTTTTGCATGGGCAGTCCTTTCATTTGTAATTTTTGGGTGGATCGTCCTCTGTCTAACGACCGCTGCGTCATGGCTTACACGTGTCATGAGTTAAAGAAAAATAAGTAACGTTCGTTAGACGGCGAGACGAGGCACGCAAAAAATTACAATTCAAAGTACTACCATTACCACTCGCAAAAAAAGTTCAGGGACTACGTGTGAAAATTTAGGTAAACCACAGGGACTTTCCACGTAATTTTGTCATTTATATATAAAGGACAAAATATTTATTAAAATAAAATAAGATTTTCATACTAAGATATTACCCATTTGACCTGTTATCTATCTAACCCACCCATTTTACATTTCATTGGGAGACAACTCGTTACTTTCATTCTAGTATGAGTTAATATTTATTTCTTATTAAAATTAAGTTATCTTTACAACAGGTATTGTGAGGGGAAGGCCGGTTCCAATTCCAGGATCTGGTATGCAACTAACAAACATATCACACGTTAAGGATCTATCATCTATGTTAACAAAAGCAGTCGAGAACCCAATTGCTGCAAGTGGGATTATCTTCAATTGTGTTAGTGACCGAGCTGTGACTCTAGACGGAATGGCTAAACTATGTGCTAAAGCAGCCGGTTTGCCCGTCGAGATTGTTCATTATGATCCAAAATCCATTGGCAGTGATGCAAAGAAAGCTTTTCCCTTTCGCAATATGGTATGATCACTATTACTATTTATAGCCACTTTAAATTAGAGATGGAAGTTTTGGACCGTTTATAATAAATGGATCTATTTGACCCATTACTCGACCCGTTCTTTTGGCAGCATTTCTATGCAGAACCAAGAGCTGCAAAGGACCTTCTAGGATGGCAAAGCAGCACTAATTTACCAGAGGATTTAAAAGAGAGATATGAAGAATATGTGAAGATCGGAAGAGACAAAAAGACGATGAAGTTTGATATTGATGATAAGATATTAGAATCCCTAAAAGTTCCCGTCCCAGTCTGATAATAAGATATAATCAAGAATCTAATAAGAGTTTAAGTTCCAAATTCTTGAAGTTTTTGAAAATGTAATTGAATTGTTTGGTGATTTATGTTGTATTGCATCAAGTCATCAACTGTGGTTTTGTGATTATTATGAGAGAAAGAACGCATGCATATCAATGTCTAAGGTGAAAATCTGGAACCAACTCAATGGGTTTAATTAACCGGTGTGGCTTATCTTTAAACAGGTCAAACTGATAAAAACTAAAAAATATTAGCTATATAGAAAACTGGTCAAAAGTGGACCCAATATGTATACAGATTACGGATATAAGAGATTAAACCTTCTGACCCATACCCCTTAGACCCATTTTGCACATGTACCTGTAAACCACTAACGGGTACAATAACCAGAAATATGAAGATAAACAACCGGTGCAACCGCCTAAACAAGGAAACAGGCACAGTTATCCAAGAAGAGTTTAGGTTGTGACAATCTCATCACTAAAACATAAAGAGAATTCGAATACAAGGCAAGAAATCTAAAAGTCTTAATAATACAACATCCGGAACCCTAAAATTCTGATAAATAAATTAAGAACATAACATTGATACTAACTAGATAAATGACGGATCGCGCGTTGCCGCGGTCCATTTAGATAGACGTTGCCTAATTTCTGTTGGTAACACCTGAATATGTTATAAACAAAACGGTTATGTATGTTTATGACTCCGCACGTAGCGGTGGTTTGGACTAACTATATGTTACATATAACCAGTATTTTTTTAAATTTACGATGTCATAGTGTCACATAAAACCTTCCGTTCTTGGTGGGTAAATTAAATTGATTGTACAATTATTAAATTGAAATTTGCTCGCATGAACGTGCCATTCCCGACAAAAACCTTTGCAAGCCGTATCCGCACAAATACAAAACTTTCTGCTGGCGCCACTACCCATAGCAACTTTAGCCAAATTATCTAGAAGATCACTAGTCATCCTGTTACATGTATTTGGCTTCAAAACCTCATCAATTCGCCTTTTTTATTCTTAGATCCAAAACCTTCCACACTAAGAGCACTATCAATCTCTTCAAAATGAACCGAATACGGAGTAGAATCCGACCTAACAACACCACAAGCCTCTTTGCCTTTGCCTTCAACAAAACTGCAGCCCGTAGTAAGCTTCGATCCACCCAAGTCCACCTCAATCCTTTAATTCTCCTCTACCAGAGCAACAACAAAATCAAAACATCCCGATGCCATCACAACCGAATCAACCAACTCATTCTCGCCATTCTCACCAACCCCATTTTGCTCACCCACATATGTCACCAGACAATCTGATTTATCCGGTGTCGAAGAAGCTATATTGACCATAACCGGGAACAATCCAAACCTAATGGTGCGGTTGAAGTGGAAATAGTTGATGTGCAAGGTTGGGAACAAAATTAATGCTTGAAATCAAACGAAACTGATGCAGGTAGGTGATGGATTGAATGGAAAAAGAATTGAAAAAGATGGGGGATGGATGGCTTACAGTGGTGATAGGCTGAGGAATTCAAAAAAAAAAAACTTCCCAAGTCAGAGAAAGCCGTTGACATCTTTCAATACCAGTTTTTTTTAAATAAAATTAACTAATCTAATCATCACCTCAGATTGATGATGATAATGATGTTGATGTAGACATGTTTTTACAAGAAGAAATAGGTACAAAAGCTTACTCAAGGAGAGGTAGGCAAGCATGTATAATGTATAATAAATATAAATATGAGACAGACCACGAAACCATTTAATATTAAACATTCATCATAATCAAATCAAATACAACCAAACCATTTTATTTTAAGCATTCATCAGTACACAAAGAAAAAGAAAAAAAAAAAAAAAGTAAACACATCCATGGGCAATGGCATTGGCACATAATAAGTTACAATAAAGACAAAGGCAGCGACAGCAGCAACAATATGCCGTACCTATTCAAAAGCCCACTTGTGAAACAGGACACGGTTACTAAGCTCCTTAAATACTTTATGACTATACTCATCTCTCAAATCCACGGTTAAGATTTTGTAAGCCTCATCATCAGTCATTTCGAGAAAAATGTCAATAGCGTCATCCATGAACAGGTCTACGAGGCTTCTTATCTCCAACTCGAAAGCAGCCTGAAATGAAAAAAGAAAACTATGAAGCAAATTAATTACCCATAAATAATAGAAAAAAGGGTAAAGTGTTGTTTTCAGATACCAGATATAAAGGTAGGCAGTAGTGTTTATCAATTAATGTCAAACTATGAATTAATTACCCATAAACAAATAAATCCCTACTAGGTTTTAAGGTTAAGGTTGTTAATGCATATGAGAAAGAAAAAAGAAAGTCCAAATTCGGAACAAGCTTCTTCTTTTAAAGTGATTATTATTATGACTGATAAATCAAATAACAGGAAGAGGCACGAATTAAAAAATAAGAAGAAAAAAGAGGGAGGCGTACAATTATAAGATCAAGAACATGTATCTGATTGGCTTGGCGAAAATTGGAATTAAACTCATTCAACTTTTGTCGGGCGAGGGTTTCATCATGTACATTATCATTCTGGATCTTCGCACGTTCCTCACAGAACAATTGAACCTTCTCAAGGATTTTACTATCGCCTGTGATTTCATCTATGTAGCGCAAGCCGTACTTGTAACTATTTTGGACCCGTAAAGACTCTCTTTTAAAGGGCTCCGGGTCAAAACTTATATCATCCGAAGAATAAATACACATCTCAGTCTCAGTCTCAGCCTCAGCTACTATTTGTGTATCTTGCAGCATGTTTTCTGCTACAATCATTCAATTAATTAATTAATCAAATTGTTAATAATAATAATAATAATAATAATTATAATATCATTCAATTAATTAATTAATAATAAAAATAATGTCTCAGTCTCAGCTACTATTTGTTTATCCTGCTGCATGTTTTGGGTAACGATTGATTAGAGCATTTTTTTTTTTTTTTTTTTTTTTTTTTGTTGTTGTTGTTCTTAAGTTATTTAATGTTATGTTATAAAGCAATTTATATCTTACACTTTTGAGTGGTTATATGTTAAAGTATATCTCTTTTTTTTTTTTCTTTTCATATCTTTGATTTATCTGTAAGAGTGGTCAACTTCAGTTGAGTAGTAAATTAGCAACAATTTACGTTGTAAATTCATAAAGGGTTTAGTTACACCAAGTCCGTTGAATGTTGGATAATAAAGCAATCAGTGATGAATTCGATGAATTATTTGATATTCTTTAAACTTCCTATCGGAAAGAGGGTTAACGACATGCTTATGCTTATGGCACTTTTGCTTATTTGTCTAATTCTAAACTTTCAACTTCCAACCGAAAAGGGTGGTGTTAATTTGATTGAATTGAACTGAATACTAGTTTTAAGACCATGACTTTAGGCAAAGTCAAGCAACTCCTACATTGAGTATAATATATCATTTCGACACTTTTTACTTCAACTAGGAAATTCTTAAACCTCCTTCAATCCAATTCAGTTGGGATTATTATGTAATTGAAGAAGAAGAAGAAGAAGAAGAAGAAGAAGAAGAAGAAGAAGAAGAAGAAGAAGAAGAAGAAGAAGAAGAAGAACAAGAACATACCTGACAAGACTACTACTGGTTTATATGAATCACCATCATCACTCTCACTCTCACTCTCTGCTATTTGTTTATCCTGCTGCATGTTTACTGCTACAATAAGCTGTTAATAATAGAATAGTAACAAATATAAATAATAAATAATAAATAATAAAATTGTAGAAAAGAATATACTAATATATATACCAAGAGTATCATATGGAGATTTTGTATCGGTCGAATTAGCAGACCTAGATAACATCCTCCTTTGATGATTTCTATATGCACCCCATGATAATAAAGTTTCCATATTTTTAACATCTGATGAATCAATCAATCGAGGCTTTATAGAATTAGGATTTTGTATCGGATTCGAAAGGCTAACAATCAATCGAGGCCGACATCTAGCTCGATTGTAACAGCATGTGAACGATGAGTATGCCGCATGATTAAGCCTAAACATTGTTCTCAAATTGCTCATGCTTTGAATTCGGTGGCCAAACCCTAGCCTAGTTCCCAATTTCAAAGAAATCAATTACTCCGTATCAAGGAGATAACGGAACTGACTCACCTATCATTACACACTTAACGGGATTTGTAACTAGCGTTAGGGTTTATAATTTAGAGATCTATACTCTAAACCCTTTACTATAATTTTTGAAAAAAAAGTACTATCAATTTTTGGTATACATTATAAAAAAAAAGGAAATTAGAAAAAATATATAAAATATATTTTTTTCAACAAATTACTTTTTTTTTAAACAATAAATAAATAAAAAAGAACGGGTGCACTACAACTCTACAAGCAGTTTTACGGAGTACATGTACATCCGAGAATTTTTATGATAACCTTGAGCCAATTTTTTCAAAAATAGCGGGGGCTTTAAAGTTACGTTTGAAAATTGCGGGTATTTTAAATTATATTAAAACGTAAATTTTGTTGGAGTTAATCGGTTAGAGTTTGTCCCACATCGGAAGTAGAAAGAAATAAATGCTTGTATATAAGCTTAGGGGAACCTCCCTCTATCACCAATTGGTTTTAGAGAAAAAAGGAACTCGTGATCTTATATGTTATACATGTTTGTGGAGAACACACACACGGTGTATACATTGTGACTATGGAGGTTCAAACCGAGATGACTAAGGACGTGACCGGGGAAATGGTCGGGTGTCCGGGAAGAGTCGAGATGGTGTTGTGGACGTGATCAAGAAAGAGGTCGGGAGTCCGGTGAGTCGAGAAGGTGTTGAACATGTCCGGGAAGGTCGCGGTATATGTTATGAGTGTGAAACGGTTAGCAATAAAAACTAATTAAGGGGGTGATTGTTGGATTAATTAGTTTATGGTAAGTATTGGTTTAATAAGTATTTTAATTGTTATTGTCACTTTAATTAATAGTTTAGCTATGTTGAAGGGTGTTTACATTGTTGACCGAATTTTGAGGGTATAGTGGAATTAGATGTGTTAGTGGGTAGTAGTCTAGTAGATGGTTACTGAATTGTTATTAGATCGTGGTCGGTAGTGTACCATTTTTAGGTTCCATTTTCTTTGTTTTGGGCTATTTAAAGCCTTATGTAATATGAATAAAGTGTGAAGTTTTATCTTTCTTTTTCTTCACCGAGCATAGTGTTCCTTTACTTTATTTTCACGAGTTATTAAAGGGCATGTGTTCCAACAATTGGTATCAGAGTGCATGAGCAAACCGATTAAGGAGGTGATTGTTGGAGCTAATCGGTTAGGGCGTCCCACGTAGGAAGTAGAAAGAAAAATATGTATGCATATAAGACACTTGGGAACCTCTCTCTATCACCAATTGGATTTAGAGAAAAGAGGGACTCATGAGCTTATATGCATGACATGTTGGTGGACATAAATCGATCCTACAAATGGTATCAAAGCGGGTGGCACGGGTGTAATCATTGTAGCAACGGTGGTTCAAATCAGGGTGACTTTGGACGTGACCAGGGGAAGAGGTCGGGTGTCCGGGAAAAGTCAAGATGTAAATAAACGGGTCCGGGGTAATAAGCCACATTATATGATACGAGTGCATGAACAAACCGATTAGGAGGGTGATTGTTGGAGCTAATCGGTTAGAGTTTGTCCCACATCGGAAGTAGAAAGAAATAAATACTTGTATATAAGCTTAGGGGAACCTCCCTCTATCACCAATTGGTTTTAGAGAAAAGAGCAACTCATGAGCTTATATGTTGTACATGTTGGTGGACCTGAAAACGATACAACAAATTTAAGTTTTAACATACGTATTATTTAACGTAACTTATTTTTTCATCGCGGTTTGTTTTCATTTTCTGTATCGGTTTAAGATTCTTTCATCTTTTGATGAGGTTTCTTTTTATTTTAAATAGTATTCGATTTTTAGTAAATAAAAAATAAATAAAAAAGACGATTAAAGATTGATCACGGATGCATATGGTTACTTGGAAGGAAATACCAAATTCAATTATATGTTATATGTAGTAATACTTTTAATACTAGTATATGAATATATAAGTGCTATGTTAGAATGATATTATAATATTTGATTGATGATTGATATTACTAGAACGCTATTACTATTTGTCAAGTAAGACATGATTAAAATGGTGGGTGAGTATTTACACACATATTCTACACATGAAATAAACACAACATTATAGTCAAAATGACAAGATGCATTACAAATTTACTCACAAATTAGTCACGTATAATTATCCATGATTGTAAATGTTGTGTGTAATTTATACGCCATACACACTTACCCATAAAATTACCCACACATTTACCCATGAAATTTTAATTTACGAATAGTCTGTGGGAAATGTATTGAACTTGTTAATTTAGACACAAATTACACAGGTAAAAATATTATGTGGGTAAATGTGTGAGAAATTCGAGGGTAATTTTCATCAACAAATTTAATATCCAATCATGGTTAATTTGTGGGTAATATGTGGTTGTATACCCATGAATCATAATTTGTGGGTAAAATTGGTAGGTATTTGACATGTTTCTTGTAGTATATTGAAGAGTTGTACTAATACAACTCATCAATATTATTAGTTAATTTTCAATTCTTAAAGTATCATGAGTAACCTGGCCCTTAATTGAATAGTTGTAGTAATTGAACTCATCATTACTTTTCAATGCTTAAGTTACGTAGTAAACAATATTCGTTAATCTTCAATGCTTAATTCACACAATAAACATTATTCATTAATCTTTAATTCTTAAAGTTACATGAGTAACATGACCTTTAATTGAATAGTTGTACTAATCTAACTTAGTGTTACTCTCTAGTAGCTACTAGTCATGCATCGAAGTATGTAACATATTTTGACTGCATCAAAATAGTATCATCATTAGTGATGACATAAATTTTTTTAAGCTTAATTTATACACATACGTTTCCTTATATAACAACAATGTACAGATATTACATACTCGTATTCGTAATTGAAATTTTAATTTATTTTTTTGGGGAAAGGCAGATCACTTTATTAACAATAGAAACTGTACAGTACAATGGGGAGATGCATAGAATTACAAACACCCCACAATTACACGAAATAGATTATGAAACAAACATACAAGGATGCTAAGCTAGTAACCTATTGTAAGTTTCCTTATATATTCTCGAAAGTTTGAGGATTATTTAACCAATTGTGCCTATCAATTGTCTTCGACATGCATCGTTTCGCGATCCATTTTTACTTGGATTTCGTTTAGCGCGACCGGAACATTTCACACTTTGTTTTTGAAAACCTTTTGATTCCGATTCTTCCATATAAGATACCCGCACGTCCACTCCACTCCTTGCCATATTTTCGCACCCAACACCGATTTTGACCTTGATGAGTTACCACAAAAAGCATCGCCAATACTTGGATTACCAATACCTCCCAACCCCCACCATTCACGAACTTTGCGCTAAATGTCAAAAGCTTGCTTGCAAAGGAATAACGAATGGTTTACCGTCTCGATATCATCATCACATATTGGGCAATACACCGAGTTTAAATCGATACCCATTTATGTAGCTCCGCTAAAACGAGTAGTCTTTTATTTTTCGCCCTCCACACAAAAATCTCGACTTTTTTTGAAACTAAATTATTTCTCAATGTTTCTATGACATTCGGCCCTGCATTTAAAATACATTTGTTGATTTTGCACGAAATAATATTAGTAATAAATCTTCCTTTGCTGCATAATGACCATTCCCAACAGTCTGGTTTATTTGTGTTAATTGAAACCGAAGACAGCATCCTGCACAAGTCATCGTATTCGCCTAAATTTCTCCCCGAAGGTGCTCTCGACCACTGCAATTACATACAATTATGCCATAAAATGGAATATGTAATACTTTTATTACATACATTAAACACAAAAATGGAATACGTAATACTTTTATTAGTAACTTTGTATCTATTTGAACTTTTAATACATTATGTCATTCTAAATTTCTAATGGAGCAACGAATGGAACACTCAAAAACCTTTCATTTTATTTGATTTTTATGTTTCACTCATGCTTGATTCGGCCGTGGAACTCATATTTGCAATTCTTTGCAGGGGTTCAAAAGAAGTAAGCAAGGAGCGGGAACAACAAGTCTCTTCATGGGAAATGGTGCAAAGATGCACGTAGAAGTTGAAGGAGACTTTGTTTTAAAGCTACAAACTGGGTTGGAGGTTATTTTGAAAAATGTTTTGTATGCTCCTGATTTAACTCGAAACATTATTTCTATTTCCCGTTTAAGACAATGTGGTTTTGATTTCAATTTTATTGATGATGATATCCATGTTTCTTTAAATAATGTATTCTATTTTAAGGCTTCGCCTTCGAATGGTATTTATGAATTGGTTCATGATGACACATCATGCAATAGCTCAATGTTCCATGCAAACACCAAGAAACTCAAAAAGGATTTGAGTGATTCTTACTTATGGCATTGTCGCCATGGTCACATAAACAAGAACCGAATGCATATACTTCAAAAGAATGGCCTTTTGAAATCAAGTGAGCTAGAATCGTTTGATGTATGTGAATCTTGTTTACAAGGCAAAATGACTAAAGCACCTTTCAAAGGGACATATGAAAGGGCTAAAGACTTATTGGGATTAATACATTCGGATGTATGTGGACCCTTTAAGCCCATGACTAGGAATGGTGAAAGATACTTCGTTACTTTCATTGATGACTTTAGTCGTTTCGGATATGTCTACTTGTTAAGACATAAGGATGAAACTTTTGAGGCATTCAAAGAGTATCAAAACGAAGTACAAAATCAACTCAACAAGACAATCAAGGTACTTCGTACCGATAGAGGAGGTGAATACCTAAGCGATGCTTTCCAAGATCATCTTAAAGGTTGTGGGATTATCTCGCAACTTACTCCTCCCAGAACACCCCAACTTAATGGAGTTTCTGAAAGGAGAAACTGAACCCTAATGGATATGGTTCGATCTATGATGGCAAGAAGCTCGTTACCTTTATCATTTTGGGGTTATTGTCTATGCTCCGCGGCTCGTATTTTAAATATGGTCCCGACCAAGAAAGTGGAATGAACTCCTCATGAGATGTGGTTTGGAAAACCTCCTTCTCTATCATACTTGAAAGTATGGGGATGTGAAGCTTATCCTAAGCGCTTTGTCGTAAATAAGCTAAATGCTCGATCCACGAAGTGTATCTTCATAGGATATCCTAAGGATGATATGGGATACTATTTCTATGATCCAACCGAGCAAAATGTATTTGTTGCTCGAAAGGCAGAATTCCTTGAAAATAAGTTCCTAATGGAAGGTAATAGTGAAATGAAGGTAGATCTTGAAGAGGTTCAAGGTCAAGTAGATGATACACAATTGGTTGACACTAGCACTCAACATGAAAATGTTGAGAATGATCAAATGGATGATCAAAGTGTACAAGACATTCACAGATCTGGTAGGATTAGTAATCCTCCTGAGAGATATGGGTTTCTCATGGATGGTTGCTATGTGGTTGATTTGGATGAACCAACAAACTACCAATATGCTTTATCAAGGATTGATAAAGACAAATGGCAGGAAGCCATGAACACTGAGATGCAATCCATGTATGACTACCAAGTTTGGGAACTTGTTGCGCAACCTCCTAGCTCTAGGCTAGTTGATTGTAAATGGCTTTTTAAGAAGAAAACCGACATACATGGAAACTTGGATACATATAAAGCTAGACTTGTAGCAAAAAGGTTTCACTCAAACTCAAGGGGTTGACTATGATGAAACTTTTCGCCTGTGGCAATGCTAAAGTCTATTAGGATATTACTTGCCATTGCTGCTCATTATGATTATGAAATATGGCAAATGGATGTCAAGACCGCTTTCCTAAATGGATATCTTGAGAAAGATGTCTATATGGTACAACCTGAAGGTTTTGTTGATCCGAAATATCCTAAAAAGGTATGCAAGTTAAAGAAGTCAATCTACGGATTGAAACAAGCATATAGAATGTGGAATCATCGTTTTAATGAGGAGGCCAAGAAATTTGGCTTCATTAAAAATGGTGATGAAGCTTGTGTATACAAGAAAGCTAGTGGGAGCACTATTATGTTCCTTGTACTATATGTGGATGATATATTGTTATTTGGGAACGATATTACGGCAATGCAAGGTGTTAAAACTTGGCTAAGTAAATGCTTCTCCATTAAGGATCTTGGAGAAGCACAATACATTTTGGGGATTGGGATCTACAGTGATAGATCCAAGAAATTGATAGGTTTGAATCAAAGTGCATACATTGAAAAGGTCTTGAAAAGGTTCAAGATCTTTTCAATGTATGCACTTTGATTCAAACCTATCAATTCAAGATGGAGAACTCTAAGAAAGGTTTGGTACCTATTCAAGGAGGAACGATCCTCAGTTCATCTCAGTTCCCCACCACGAAAGATGAACAGGAGAGAATGAAGAATGTCCCATATGCGTCTGCTATTGGGCCAATCATGTATGCAATGATATGCACTAGACCGGATGTGTCATGCGCTCTTAGCTTGACAAGTAGATACCAGAATAACCCAGGAAACAGTCATTGGATTGCGGTTAAAAGTATATTGAAATACCTTAGGAGGACTAAGGACATGTTTCTAATATATGGGTCTGGTGAGGAGGAACTCACAGTAAAAGGTTACGTGGATGCGAGCTTCCAAACTGATCGTGATGATTCTCGATCACAATCCGGTTATGTCTTCACGTTAAATGGAGGTGCGGTCTCTTGGAAGAGTTCAAAACATGATGTTGTTGCATTATCCACTACAGAGTCGGAGTACATTGCCGCCTCATTGGCAGCTCAGGAAGCTGCATGGATGAAGAAATTCATCGACGACTTAGGAGTAGTTCCTTCCATTCAGGACCCTCTTGAGATCTTTTGTGACAATGAGGGTGCGATTGCGCAAATCATAGAACCTCGTGCTCACCAAAAGACCCGTCACATTGAGCGGAGATTCAACTACATAAGGGATGAAGTTGAAAAGGGAAAGATATGTATTCGCAAAGTTCATACAGATCTAAATATAGCGGATCTACTCACGAAGCTCTTACATGGAGCAAAACATGAAGGGCATGTTAGTGCATTAGGGCTTCGATATTCTAGTGATTGGTTGTGATCTGTTTTATGTATTGTAACGGAACGAAGTGGTTCAAACTCATTAATATAATTATGGTGTTAATTTATTAATCTTGAGTCATGTTCCTATTTTGCATATTTTATCCATGAATAAGTAATTATTCTAAATTCCGTAGTCGATCACATTTGTGGGAACAAGTGTGAGGTTTAGACTATTATGAACTTGGATTGGTATACATTCACGGGCTGAATGTGGGGCAAGGTTGCAACCAAGGTTCATAGATATTTGTGGGATACAAATATTGGAAGACCCGCTCTCAAGATTTACTAAATGGAGCCTTTGTGGTAGATCACATGTAATCTTGAGTAAAGGCGAATATCATTGTATCCTCTGACCTGAGATACATATTGGGTTCGGATATTTACCAAGTATTGTGCCTTGATTCTTTCCTTCGCTATTCTGAAATATGGTAGTTCATAAGGAAGAGCTCAGGTATAATGCAAAGTGTATATTTAGGACGTATGTAGTCAAGATGGAATTTGTCCCTCTTATTCGTTGAGAGTCAGATGTCTAAGGCCTGATAAAATTAAATCTAGAAGAGAGTGATCACTCTGTGTCTCTTGGATTTAACATGACATCTAGGACAAAAGGATGTGATGATAGATTCACCTATTCATATTCGAGAGGGGAACTCGAAAGGGATGATGTTATTGAATGGCACTAAGTCATAACACATTGGGGGTGATGGATTGTCGTTAGGTGGTATCCATCACTTGCATTAATTTCTTATGTTTCTCGTGCAAGTGGGAGATTGAAGGTATTTCGTATGCCCGAGAGACATATTAAAATTAATGTGGCTAATGTGTTATGATCCAAGTCGGGTCATACCCAATAACAAGCTTACCGACACCTTATACGTATTTAATCTTAACGATTGGATCATTAATTAAATACGCGACACTTGAATTTTAGAAAATGATTTCTAAAATAAAATTACTTGATATATATGTAAATTATGGAATAATTTATATATAAAGGATTTAATTATTTATAGGTTAAATAATTATTTATTTTATGTTATATTTTATAAATTGGTTTTATAAAATAATATATATACATAAAATAAAAGTGCAAGTATTGTATATATTTAATTTTATAAAAGTTTATTTTATAAAATTTGAATTTATATAAAATAAATGGGCATGGGAGGTAGTGGATTGCATGGCTTTTGATTGGTTGCTTTTAAGAGCTCCTTTCTCTTCTATAAATGCTTCTAACCTAACCAATTTAATGGTACTTGCACATTCACTCATACAATCAAGTAATACTTGCAAAATTTCTCTCCCTTTTACCTCCATTTTGGCCGAAAGTTTTAGGGAAGAAGAGAGGGTTCTTGAGTTGATTTTGAAGCTCATTTCAAGTGTCAAACAAATTCTAACCAAAAGTAAGGGTGTTGGGGATATAGCTTGGGGTATTTCTCCTTGAGGTTTCACCATTTGAAGCTCCATTCATCATCATCTTCTTCATCTTATTTAGACTAACCCTCAACTTGCTTGAGGAGGTAAAAACTCTAAACCCACTTTTAGTTTGTAAGTATATTTCATAGCTTGATCCTTTTCTCGGAATTTAACCTTTATGGTTAAAGTTTAACAAGTTGTAAATCGGTTTTATGCTTTCGCTTTAATATGAATCTTAAAATGGTTTAAGTGTTTATGAACTTGTTAAATCCCAACAAATCATTCATGGTAACAGTATGTTAGTGGAGGTGTATCATCAAGACATCAACTACTTCATAATCATGGGGAATGAAACAGAATACGTTATGAAACCCGGGTTTTGACTCAGTTTGAACTGGCATTTAACACCTTTCTTGCTGACTTACAAACGTGTCATTAAATTTAAACTGCAGACGATAAAGATCAAATATTTTCTTTATGATTGGGTTAGAGATTAGAAAAGGTACGACTAGTAGCAGTGTCTATGAACATGTATGTTGACTTTTGTGGTCAAATGAACAAAATATTGAGCAACTGATCATGGATTACCGATGGATGGATTTGATTGATAAACATGCAGGAATTTAGGTGATAACTCAAATATGGTGGTGATAAAGAATAAAGGGCATGCTTACATTGTCGAAAATCCGAAATAATTTTACAATCACTTAAAGTCCTTCTTACACTTTCAGGTCCCTCATCTTCCTTCATTACCGCACCAAAAGCCACTTATGCCTCTTCAACTACCATAACTACCACAACCTACCAACCTACCAACCAACACAATCCTCAACTTTTACAACAAAATGACTTTGTAACCGTTATTACATGCAGAGGCGATCCTACGTGAAGAGCAATGGGGTCCTATGACCCCACATGTGGGAAAAATTTTTTTTTTAATAATCTAGTGTTCAAAATGTATAGGACACCACTAAATTTAAGTATAGGACCCCATATATATTCAGAATTTATAGATTTTTAAAGGTAAATGACCACTAAAATACCCTTAAAATATAATTCCTAATGGAAATTTTTTTTGGGACCCCACTGAGTTTTAATCCTAGAATCGCCACTGATTACATGATTCTTACATTCAAAATTTTGATAACGTGAATGGTTAGATGAGAAACTATTAGCACCCTGGAATATAATCGAGATTATAGAAAGTTCAGTCAAATTAGCATTATAAAATGCCGAAATGAGTGATATTTTCCGAACCGCAAATACCTTTTTCTCCATTTTTTAAATATGTAAAACTAAAAACAGTGTTTACATGATGATTCCAAAAACAAAATTATTAAAATCAAAATCATTGAATAAAATAACTTCTTGTCTAACTTAGACATTTCACAAATGTATCCACTAGAACAAATGTTGGCCCATTATTAGCTAGTTTTACTAGTCATCTTTAACTAAATTACCCATTCATATCGCCGTTCAAAAACAAAGTAGTTGACCCATTCATAAGTAAAGCGGCTGAAAGTGACACCCTAGATCAATATTTCATAAGAAAGCTTCGTACCTACTTGTAACACACGTAAAAAAGTCACAAGGGAAGTCATAGTGTAACACCCCATTTTATAAAAGTATATATTAGTATTTTATTATATAAGGTTGTTAGTTAATAGTTTAACAATTGTTAAGAAAAAAGGACCTAGGGTGCAAGATACTAAAGTAGACAGGGTAGAAAGTGTAAAATATGTAAAATCACTTTTATTAAACCTTGACAGCAGCAATCTTATTTCTAAATGCTGAAGAAAAAAAAGAGCGTGAGTGAGAGTAGGGAGGCGATTTTTGGAGATCAAACACAAACCCCTAAATCCGAATTTGTAGATTTTTGGAAGTAATCAACCTTACTAACACTAGCTACAGTCATTGGAGCCTTGGACTTTCTCTTGTTCATCATCATCATCATCAATTTTGAGGATTTTAGGGGTTTTGTAACCCAATGCCCAAGGTATGCGATTTTTGTGTTTTAAATTCGAATTTGTAAGTCTTTATGGTTTTCATTTAATATCCATTTATTTATTTAATCTTCATCTTCATACTAATCACCCACCAGAAGATGTTTTCCAGATATCATCATTTCATTACCTGCAAACCTAATATCACTCACCAAATCAACCATATAAAACAAAACCTTGAAATTAAAAATTAGAATCAAAACCAAATTTCCTCAATGAAATTGAGCATTCTTTATTTTGTCCACAATAGCATTGAATGAATTCCCAACAATATAGAAAATCTAGAACTTAATTCTGAAATAATATCAAACCTTAGTCCGACCAAACAAAAACGATATACGACCGTAACACGACATGAGAAACACTTTCTCTAGTTTGAATCCTCCCGATGCATCGCAAGCATGAGGTCCGCTGCGAACGTAAATCTAATGATTGCGAGGGCAATTATTCCCTGTTATTAAGCCCAAAAATAATAAAGATGTCAACTTTATTCACAAATTAGGCACTTATTAGCTTTATATTATAGATTCAGTGATTACAAAGGCGATGTAAGAAGAATCGAAGAAAACGGGCTTAAAACGAAAAATCTAGAGCAAAAACGGTGAAAGTAAAGTTACGACCCCGGAAATGAGGTTACGATCCAAGAAATTAGCAAAAACGACCAAGGAAGACAAGCCACACGGCTTGCCCACACGGGATGTCCTCATGCCACACGGTTTGCCCATAAGTCCAGCACACGGCTGTCTCACCCGGGTAATTTTGCCACACGGCCCGTGTTTGTGGCTAAATTTGTTAAACTTTTGTCGTTTAATTCTGATGCATCATATTAGAATGATTCTTCAATTTTTCAATGCAAATGCTTGTCTAAAAAATGACTAATCCAATCGTTTTCATCACTCAAGTTTCAAATTTTCTGTGTGAGTACCTACTCTGCTTCATTGAACCCTCAGATATGTAAACTTCTTATTATCGTTTTTGGTGCAGTTACCTTTAAGCTATAATCGAGATCGGATGTTTTTAGCCGTTGATATTCCACTTGATTTCTTTTAAAGGTAAGTGTTCTTGACATCAACTTTATTCAAATTTTAAGCATTTTGATAGACTTCGGAAGTGAAATACCTGGTATGGAAATAATTACACTAAATGATGTGGGTGGGAATTTTGATAGCTGTAGTTGTATGAAGATGAGTTGTGAAGATCAATCGAGTCGGAAGACTAGAATGTGTTATAGAAGTTATTTTTTTATTAATTTTTTTTTTTCCAGAATGGCCAGGTTAGCATTGGTTTGAGAAATATTATAAGTTGGTAACTTAATAATAATATCATCATCTCATACAATTGGTTTACTCTCTGTTTGACGTCAGGTCGATGATGGTGGTAGTGATGGCAATCTTGAGCAATTGAGGTTTGTTCTTGAATCATTTTTTTTTAGCTATTGTGTTCCATACTCATGTTCTAAAATGATTTCATGGTTAGACCCCATGAAACTGAAAGAACTGATCTCAAAAATTTTAGTACGGACTTGGATCATCATAAAGCTTAAACTATATATCATAATTAAATAATAAAAAATGAGATTGTAAACATCTGACCTGTAGTCTTGGACCTTGGAGGCAAATGTCATGTTTTAGTTGATTCCAATTTTAACTAAATCATAGGAAGCTGACTTCTTTATATCCAAACTCGCATACAATTTAGTCGCAAATGCCCATCTACTTATAATAGTAATGTGGCACAGTTATTTATTAGTTGGTCGACCAACCTGCCAGAGCCACCCATTTTTCCAGGTTCACCATTCTATTTGTCTTGTGATGAAATATATCCTGTGTTCTACACGGTGTAAAGTATCAGATAAGTGATGCTTCAACAATAATATACATAATAGCAACGAAAGATTATGCTCCAGTCTTGGTACATCTCTTTTTAAGCAAGTTAAATCATCTTATAGTGGATGTTAATCTCTTTGCTGATATCATTTTCTCAGCTATGCCCTTAATAAAAACAACAATTGTGCAAGCTATTTGGAAGGAACCTGATAACTCACGACATATGTCTCGTGTTGTGGGTTACGGGTTCCGATCCCTTTGCTAGGTTGAAAAAACTGTTGGATGATGATAAGGTTTCTAGACAGATAATTCATGGAGGTCAAACAGATAAAGCTGGTGAGTTATTTTTTTCATATTAAACAACTTGTGGTAGTTGTGATTGTGACTTGAGTTTTGTTTCATACAAAAGAATAAAGTTTTAGTAGTTCAAATAATTCTTTTAACCTTTCTCCACACTTAAGCATTTAGTTCCTATTTAATTACTTTGTTCACTTTTTTGCTTTTTAAGTTGGAGTCCAGCAAGAAATGGAACTGATGTACTTCTAACATGTTTGAATAGATTAAATGATTGTTTCAACAATAACTGTAAGGTTTTGAAAATATTCTAGAATAGGGCATATGAGTGGACTATGGTAAGTTGATAAGTTAGAATCGGAATATGGGTTGTTGCATTTAAGTTTTGTATTATTTAAAAGTAATTATGAAGTCTATTAAGTAAACACGTTACAAATTGGTGGACTAAGGTTTGTTTTATTTTATTATTATTTTTTTTCATTTTGTGATAGTTATTGTATCGAGTGTACTTAAAGTAAACACTACTAATATAATGTTTAAATGTAGCAAAGTAAATATTAAGTTAAGATCTTTCTAATGTCTTTGGCGAATTTTAACAGTACTCATGTGAACTCAGTTTTTTTATATATTTAATAATACTTGAGTATGATCTGTTCTATAGGCTCATAGCTCTGTATTCTTGATTCTTAATAGTGATTTATATATTTACCATGAATCTTGTGAACTCGGTTATTTATGGATTACTCATAAGTGTTTAGCAGACTCTGCTTATTAAGTTTTATTGTATGTAGGAATTCAATCGACTTTGTTCAAGCCTTAAAGAAAAAATTTAGCATTTGCCACTGCTTGAAGATTTCATGGACTATCATTATCATGATTACATATAGAAGACAGAAGACTGCATTGATAGGTTCCAAGAGCAGATTTATGATAAATGCGTAGCATTTTTGTACAACACCATATATGCTCTTTAACTTCTATTTTTAGAAGTGTGTCTCAGGATTCACGTATGTGAGCTGATTAGCAATTGATCAATTGATGGGTTATGATTAAAAAATTATAATGTATAAGATTTATTGATTCAATGTTATGATTAGAATATGCATAACATGCCTTTGTTCACTGGATTCAAATGGATACATGTGAAGATATTGCAACTCGAGGTTGATGTTGTTATCGACATTTTCATTGTATATTTCAAATTAATATTTGTTCACGGTTTGAACCCTATTCATTTCTTACAAGTGGAATTCAATTGCTAATTGTCACAAAAAGGTGATGAAAAAAATTGCTAGATAGCAATGGATGTTCTTACGTTTAAGTTGCATTCTGAAATCAATTTTGTTTTTGAATTAATAAAATATTTGTTTCGAATAATCATATTGATCTCGTGAAATGTCTTATTTATTTGTATCTACTTATAAGCTATATGAATACGTTGGTAAGTAGTGCATAATATATACAGTATTATATATCCGATATCATAATGTTTGACATGATTAGTATTTTATGTCTTAATCCCGCAAGATTGCGGGTATTAAACTAGTATTTATATTATTCAATTCACAATTCATTGTACAAACTCTATTAATCAAGTACTCCGTATACAAACTCTATTCATCAAATAGTTATCACATATGTTACTGAGTCCGTATACAAACTCTATTCATCAAATAATTATCATACATGTTAGTGAAACTTGTCTCAAAAATCTTTGACTATTGAAGCATAAGGGATACGTATAAATAAAAATTTCAAATCAAACACAATGTTATAACATCATTGTAAATTTGTAAGACTGAAACTAACGCGACGTCAGATGGGGGTGCGTCAGACGAGTTGGCACCAGGTGACGCCCCTGACGCCATTATCGGGGCTTCAGTTTTTGACGCTAAGGGGCGTCAGTGTGTTTTTTGACTGAAAAAAGGGCTTCAATTGGTGGCGTGGCAGCATATGATTGGGTGGGGTAATATATCCGATACCCAACGGATATATACCAGTTTTTTTATATTTTTTTTTTAAATTCAATTTTTACTCCATTTTACTCCTATTTAAACCCCAACAATCTATCATTTTTCACACAATTCATTCTTACTTACTCTATTTCTTTCTACTTTTTTTTTTTTTACAAAAGTTTATTAGTTTATGAATGGGTTCGAGGTTACGGGGGTCTAATTTCGACTCCGAAGATTTGCGGATTGTTCAATTAATTCAAGAAATAGAAGATGATGATTCCGAAGTCGAATCGGCACCATCTATTCCGAGAGTTAGAGGTTACATTCCTAGGGAACGGGAGGTTGCTGCACATTGTGAGACGCCAAAATATCCACAAAGAAAATTTAAACGCCGTTTTCGCATGCGAATACAATTGTTTCTCCAGATAGTGCAAGGTATAACTACTTTCCAAAGTGATAATATGCCAGAATATTTTACTTACTTTTCTCAACGAGTTGATGCTATCGGTAGGCCTACATTTACTACTTTACAAAAATGTACGTCGGCTATACGTCAATTGGCGTATGGCACCGCTCCCGATATGTGGGATGAATATTTGCAAATGAGTGAGCAAACATCAATACTATGTCTAGATTACTTTTGTATGTGTATTATTACATTGTACAAAAAGGAATACATGCGATCTCCGAATGCACACGATGTTGCTAGATTATATAGTGCTCACGAGGAGAGACATGGGTTTAGGGGTATGCTCGGGAGTATAGATTGTATGCACTGGAGTGGAGGAATTGTCTTGTTGCTTTAAAATGACAATACACTAGGGGTGATCACAAGAAACCGACCCTTATGCTTGAAGCTGTTGCTTCTTATGACTTGTGGATTTGGCATTTTTTTTGGGATGGCGGGTTCCAACAATTGTAGTGACCCGAACTTTTCCATGTTTATATATATTAATTGAGATTGATATTTACATGATTAAATGTTTCCAACATGTTAAGCAATTAAACTTGTTAAGACTTAATTAATTGAAATATGTTTCATATAGACAATTGACCACCCAAGTTGACCAGTGATTCACGAACGTTAAAACTTGTAAAAACTATATGATGACATATATATGGATATATATATAGTTAACATGATACTATGATAAGTAAACATATCATTAAGTATATTAACAATGAACTACATATGTAAAAACAAGACTACTAACTTAATGATTTTTAAACGAGACATATATGTAACGATTATCGTTGTAAAGACATTTAATGTATATATATCATATTAAGAGATATTCGTACATCATAATATCATGATAATATAATAATTTAAAATCTCTTTTGTTATTATAAACATTGGGTTAACAACATTTACAAGATCGTTAACCTAAAGGTTTCAAAACAACACTTACATGTAACGACTAACGATGACTTAACGACTCAGTTAAAATGTATATACATGTAGTATTTTAATATGTATTTATACACTTTTGAAAGACTTCAATACACTTATCAAAATACTTCTACTTAACAAAAATGCTTACAATTACATTCTCGTTCAGTTTCATCAACAATTCTACTCGTATGCACCCGTATTCGTACTCGTACAATACACAGCTTTTAGATGTATGTACTATTGGTATATACACTCCAATGATCAGCTCTTAGCAGCCCATGTGAGTCACCTAACACATGTGGGAACCATCATTTGGCAACTAGCATGAAATATCTCATAAGATTACAAAAATATGAGTAATCATTCATGACTTATTTACATGAAAACAAAATTACATATCCTTTATATCTAATCCATACACCAACGACCAAAAACACCTACAAACACTTTCATTCTTCAATTTTCTTCATCTAATTGAACTTTCTCAAGTTCTATCTTCAAGTTCTAAGTGTTCTTCATAAATTCCAAAAGTTCTAGTTTCATAAAATCAAGAATACTTTCAAGTTTGCTAGCTCACTTCCAATCTTGTAAGGTGATCATCCAACCTCAAGAAATCTTTGTTTCTTACAGTAGGTTATCATTCTAATACAAGGTAATAATCATATTCAAACTTTGGTTCAATTTCTATAACTATAACAATCTTATTTCAAGTGATGATCTTACTTGAACTTGTTTTCGTGTCATGATTCTGCTTCAAGAACTTCGAGCCATCCAAGAATCCATTGAAGCTAGATCCATTTCTCTCTTTTCCAGTAGGTTTATCCAAGGAACTTAAGGTAGTAATGATGTTCATAACATCATTCGATTCATACATATAAAGCTATCTTATTCGAAGGTTTAAACTTGTAATCACTAGAACATAGTTTAGTTAATTCTAAACTTGTTCGCAAACAAAAGTTAATCCTTCTAACTTGACTTTTAAAATCAACTAAACATATGTTCTATATCTATATGATATGCTAACTTAATGATTTAAAACCTGGAAACACGAAAAACACCGTAAAACCGGATTTACGCCGTCGTAGTAACACCGCGGGCTGTTTTGGGTTAGTTAATTAAAAACTATGATAAACTTTGATTTTAAAGTTGTTATTCTGAGAAAATGATTTTTATTATGAACATGAAACTATATCCAAAAATTATGATTAAACTCAAAGTGGAAGTATGTTTTCTAAAATGGTCATCTAGACGTCGTTCTTTCGACTGAAATGACTACCTTTACAAAAACGACTTGTAACTTATTTTTCCGACTATAAACCTATACTTTTCTGTTTAGATTCATAAAATAGAGTTCAATATGAAACCATAGCAATTTGATTCACTCAAAACGGATTTAAAATGAAGAAGTTATGGGTAAAAGAAGATTGGATAATTTTTCTCATTTTAGCTACGTGAAAATTGGTAACAAATCTATTCCAACCATAACTTAATCAACTTGTATTGTATATTATGTAATCTTGAGATACCATAGACACGTATACAATGTTTCGACCTATCATGTCGACACATCTATATATATTTCGGAACAACCATAGACACTCTATATGTGAATGTTGGAGTTAGCTATACAGGGTTGAGGTTGATTCCAAAATATATATAGTTTGAGTTGTGATCAATACTGAGATACGTATACACTGGGTCGTGGATTGATTCAAGATAATATTTATCGATTTATTTCTGTACATCTAACTGTGGACAACTAGTTGTAGGTTACTAACGAGGACAGCTGACTTAATAAACTTAAAACATCAAAATATATTAAAAGTGTTGTAAATATATTTTGAACATACTTTGATATATATGTATATATTGTTATAGGTTCGTGAATCAACCAGTGGCCAAGTCTTACTTCCCGACGAAGTAAAAATCTGTGAAAGTGAGTTATAGTCCCACTTTTAAAATCTAATATTTTTGGGATGAGAATACATGCAGTTTTTTTAAATGATTTACAAAATAGACACAAGTACGTGAAACTACATTCTATGGTTGAATTATCGAAATCGAATATGCCCCTTTTTATTAAGTCTGGTAATCTAAGAATTAGGGAACAGACACCCTAATTGACGCGAATCCTAAAGATAGATCTATTGGGCCTAACAAACCCCATCCAAAGTACCGGATGCTTTAGTACTTCGAAATTTATATCATATCCGAAGGGTGTCCCGGAATGATGGGGATATTCTTATATATGCATCTTGTTATTGTCGGTTACCAGGTGTTCACCATATGAATGATTTTTATCTCTATGTATGGGATGTGTATTGAAATATGAAATCTTGTGGTCTATTGTTACGATTTGATATATATAGGTTAAACCTATAACTCACCAACATTTTTGTTGACGTTTTAAGCATGTTTATTCTCAGGTGATTATTAAGAGCTTCCGCTGTCGCATACTTAAATAAGGACAAGATTTGGAGTCCATGCTTGTATGATATTGTGTAAAAACTGCATTCAAGAAACTTATTTTGTTGTAACATATTTGTATTGTAAACCATTATGTAATGGTCGTGTGTAAACAGGATATTTTAGATTATCATTATTTGATAATCTACGTAAAGCTTTTTAAACCTTTATTGATGAAATAAAGGTTATGGTTTGTTTAAAAATGAATGCAGTCTTTGAAAAACGTCTCATATAGAGGTCAAAACCTCGCAACGAAATCAATTAATATGGAACGTTTTTAATCAATAAGAACGGGACATTTCAGTTGGTATCCGAGCGTTGGTCTTAGAGAACCAGAAAATTTGCATTAGTGTGTCTTATCGAGTTTGTTAGGATGCATTAGTGAGTCTGGACTTCGACCGTGTTTTCTTTAAAAATGATTGCTTAACATTTTTGTTGGAAACTATATATTTTTAACATATGAATATTATGTGATATATTAATCTCTTAACGTGTTTGATATTATGTGATAGATGTCTACCTCTAGAACAAGTCCCATTGACTCACCTAATAATAATGAAGAGTCAAATGTAAATTGGAATGATTTGTGGACTGATTCACAAGTTCCCGAAGAGGAACCGGAAGAAGAGTCGGAACCGGAAGAAGAATCGGAACCGGAAGAAGAATCGGAACCGGATGAAGAAATAGAACCGGTGGGGGAAATAATAAAACGGTTAAGTAAAAGAAAATCCTCAACCAACCGACCAAAGTTAATTATGGTCAATGGTGTTTCCGCCAAGGAAGCAAAATATTGGGAGGATTACCAATTCTCCGATGAATCGGATTCCGACGAGAATTCCGATGATGTTATAGAAATTACCCCAACTGAATTTAAAAAGGCAAAAGAAAATAATAAGGGAAAGGGCATAAAAATAGAGAAATCTAATTCCAACCCCGATGAACTTTATATGTATCGTCAACCCCCGAAGTCCTTAAGTTGTAACAATGACCCGGGAACCTCTAAACCACCAGGTTTTTCTAAACCAATGTGGACAACGACGGCTCGTATTAGGAGAACATCATATATCCCTAGAAACTTGGCAAAACGAACCAAAACCGAAGAAGAAGAAACGAGCGAGTCGGAATAAGATAGTTGTATTCGTGTGGTGTAATATATGGAATATAGTGTTCTTATGCTTTATGATATATGTAAAAATTGCTTGTATTAATAAGTATTTTTTTATGAATCTAACTCTTGTCTATTTTACAGTTTAAAAACACAAAATGGATAGACAACCCAATATTTTAAGAGACCTACCCGGAGACATGATTGATGAAATCTTGTCTAGAGTCGGCCAGAATTCCTCGGCACAACTATTTAAGGCGAGATCAGTTTGTAAGACATTCGAAGAACGTTCCAAGAATGTCTTGGTTTATAAGAGACTTTCGTTTGAAAGATGGGGGATATCACATTGGGAAACCCATAAGTTACGATGTGTTTACTTTGACGCATATATTGCGGGGAACCCAAATGCTATTTTACGCAACGGGTTAAGAAATTATTTTGACTCAATATATCCGAATATTGGACTTCGTGATTTAGAAAAAGCGGCTAACATGCAATATAAAGAAGCATGTTATGCTTACGGATTAGTAATGTTCGCTTCTCACCAAAGTGAGAACAAGAACATCGGGCTACAACTATTAAACAAAACGTTCCCACAAGTGACGGAGTCGGTAATTGGGGTAAGAAATGAGGTTTTTAGATTGTTACGGGACTGTTGGACATTACGTAACCCTCGTCCCTTTGACGACGTTACAACACGCTGTCTTATCAACGGCCATAACGATTATGTTGCACAAGACCAAGGATGGGAAGTAGTCCTAGTAAAACCAGAATGCATGACTTGTTTCTGGACGTATGAATTACGTGTCTTTATTGCCTTTGCTGAACGACTTGTGTACTAGCTAGAATTATCTTCACAACTATCTTGTATCAAAGTTATTGTGTGCTATATTTCATGCTTTATGTAAAATAAGAGGTATTGTAAGTTTGTAAAATATTGTATAAAAGTTTGAACGCGAAATATTATTATAATCAGTTTTTCATATAGAATTGTAGTAGTTGAAATGTATATTAGCTACTAAGTATGAACTTAACGGGTAGGTACTACCCGAATTTAAACTTATAAAACGCTAATATGAAGAAAAAGCTTTTATAAATGAGTTCATATTATGCTACGAAATACTATTAACTACTCTTAATATTCTGTATGATTAACTTGTTCCATTTAACTATTTTGAAGGAAATGGCACCGACTACTCGACACACCGTGAATATGAATGAAGAGGAATTCCGTACTTTTCTAGCTTCAAACATAGCCGCAGTACAGGCTGCGCTACATACCAACAATAACCTTGGATCTAGCAGTACAGGAAATCGTGTAGGATGCACCTACAAAGAATTCACTGCCTGCAAACCTTTGGAATTTGATGGAACCGAAGGACCGATCGGATTGAAACGGTGGACCGAGAAGGTCGAATCGGTGTTTGCCATAAGTAAGTGTACTGAAGAGGACAAAGTAAAGTATGTAACATCCCGCCTTTTTCCATTTACTTTTCCGTTATACTAATATAAAGTCCGTTATATGTTTATAACATCTCCCGTTGATACGCGTTTTAAATTATCTCGTTTAGGTAATTCCCGCACCCGAACGAAAGTTGAGGGACTAAACTTGACAAGGGATTAAACCCTTGACTAGGTCAAAGGGTCAAACCCCTTTCACCCATTCATTTCCACCTCCATCTCTCTCTCTTTCTCTCTAGCAAGAACACACACTCAAAACCAAATTCATTCAATCATCATCTAAATCCGATCTAGGAGGCTTACAACAAAATAAATTACATATTCGTGATCCTCTCTTCATCCTCTTCATTTTGGTACCAACTTCATCTCGTTTGGGTAACATTTCTAAAACTCTAGATTTCTCTAAATTCGTGTTTTTGACTTGAAATGGTGTTAGTTAGTGTCTATGGCTCATTGTGATGTCGTGTATATAATTTGTATGCTCGATCTCGTTGTTTTAGTGTAACTAGCATGAACTTGAATTTTGGTGTGTTGTTCTTGAATTTTGGATGATCATATGTTGTTAGATGTTAAAAGTTCATGTTCTAATTGTGTTCCTAGTATCATTAGTTTCATTTTGATGTATAGATTGATTTAAGAAACTTCATAAACGCGATTATTGATTTTGTGAACTTTTGGTTAGGGTTGACAACTCTTAAAACGAACTTTTGATGCGTTGAATGCTTGTTAATGTTATTGATAAGTGTTTAGTTGTGTTACATGTTTCATTACCTTCAAAACGGCATATCATATGTATAAATTGGATTCCCGAAACTTAAATTTCAATTGATAAACTTGAAACTTGAAAATAAACCTTTATTGATCACTTGACGGGATTTCGGTTATAGTATATGATGTTTTTGCTTGATGAAAAGTGCTTAGTTGCGTTCCTTGTCGAAAGAGCTTTCCGATGATATAAAATACATGTTCTAATTGTTTGCGGATCATAAAATGTGATTGTTTGTGTTTTGGTTCGTCCATTTGAGGAATACAGCAAACAGGGCCTGGGAAAAGATCAGGACGCCGTCCAGAAACTTGGGACGCCGTCCCACCTTTTGAACCGGGACGCCGTCTAGCTTCTCGGGACGCCGTCCCAACCTTAAAACCGGGACGCCGTCTAGCCATTTGGGACGCCGTCCCATTTGGCTAAAACTGGCTGTTTGTTTTGGTCATTTGACATGAAAATGTTTGCTATGCTACGGACCTCCGATTAACATGAAACTTGGCCAACATGCTCATATATGATTATATAACTTAGAAAAATTGTCGGATATCCAACCCGACCCCGTTGACTTTTCTGTTGACTTTGACCCGACCAAGTTGACTTTTAATCAAACTTAACCAAATAATTGTGCAATCGTTCTAACATGTTTTTTTATACTTGTACCTTGCATGAAACATGACAATTTGATTCACATGCTATTAGGATCGAGTCTTAACGAGCCATAGGACTAATTGAACATCTTTGACCTATCGTGTTTACCGTTATTGATACAAACCTATTGTTTAGGTCAAGACTAGCATTGTTCTTTGCACACGTTTACTTGTCGAAGTACTTTACTACTCGTGCATTCAAGGTGAGATCATAGTCCCACTTTTACTCTTTTGAACTTATATTGGGATGAGAAAACATAAACGATTCTTTTGAACTAAGTGAACACAAGAACGGGAAAACAAACATTCTACATACGAGTTTAGAACAAAAATCCTCAATTCGATTATCATTAGTTACACTTGCCGGGTGTAAGCGAGAACTTATGTTATATGGCCATATGGGTTGACAACCCTCATCTTTGACGGTTCGCTACCGTCTACGGATGAAATATATTTTCGAGAATCAGTGTTTGTTCTAGCACTAAGTGATGGGGTATACAATGGAAGGAATGTTAAGCTTTGATAATTGGGTGCTCGTGAAACAAACTTTTGGAATGTATTACTATTATTTCATTGATGCAAATCTTGTGGTTCACTTGTACTTACTTGCTTAAACCTATGATTTCACCAACGTTTTCGTTGACAGATTTCTATGTTTTTCTCAGGTCCTTGAACGATACATGATACATGCTTCCGCTCATTATTTTGATACTTGCATGGGATGTCGAGTATATATGCATCATGGAGCGTCTTTTGGATACTTTTAAATTGTGTCGCATAAGTTTCATTTGTACTTAAAACTTTGTATCGTAACTTGTGGTGGAACTATTCTTGTAAAACTTGAACAACCTTTACATTTGAAATGAATGCGACATATCTTTTGGTCAAACGTTGTTTTAAAGACTTACGACCACGTAACGGGACCTAAGTAGACGGCGCCGTCAATGACGATTTGGTCGGGTCGCTACAGATGGTATCAGAGCTGGTTTAACCTTAGCCGTAAAGGTAGTCACGCGCGCCGGCTGTCAGGCCGGGCACTCATACGGACTATGCTTTTTGGCGGGTTAATCGTAGAGGGGGTTCTCACAGTGTTACCTGTGACGAAGCATTGGCTCTTACCCCTTGCGATCCCTTGGAATTTGAGGGTTGGCAGTTTGGCAGAAATGCGGGCCGTAAAATCAGTGTCTGAGGTACACTCAGTGGTCACCAAGCGGTTAGCTGGAAAGGCACTGGGTGGGTTTCTACCCCATCTATCGCTACAGATGGTATCAGAGCGTTGGTTGTAGGGATTTAGAGTTCATTGGTGTCAACCTCGAGTCATAGGGTACATTGGTGAGTCTAGACTACAACCGGCATATAGACTTGAAGTAGGAATTACTTGACTACTTGTGCATTTATACTCGAACGCTTCTACTCATATCTATTCTTAGTTCATCTTAATCTCACGTTGTTTAATTTGATTGACACGCCACCTTGACTTTATAGAATAATGTCGAATGCACATATGAATCAGGGTAATATAATTTCCGGGATTATATTACGGTGACTCATATGAACGTTCCGACATTATGGCATAAAGAATTTAAGGCGAGTCGAGGAAAAACTTCTCTTTATCTTTATTCTATATCACGGTTAGTATTATTGAGAATACTAATCAATGATATTCTTGTGTCTTGAAGGAACAATGGCTCCTCGTCGTGTACGCCGCAATGAAACTCCCGAACAAGCTCTCGAACGGATGATAGCTACCGCCGTAGATGCGGCCATGGCCGGTCACTCATCCAACAACAATAATAATAACAACCACAACAACAACAACAACAACAACAACAATGGAGCCGGAAACTCAAACGAGGGATGCTCCTATAAAGCTTTCATGGGGTGCAAACCTCACACTTTTGATGGAACCGGGGGACCGGTCGTGCTCACCCGATGGTTTGAGCAAACGGAAGCCGTCTTTAGCATAAGCAGTTGTCGGGACCAAGACAAGGTCAAATACTCCACTCACACTTTCTCCGGAATTGCTCTAACATGGTGGAACACCTATGTTCAATCGGTGGGTACCGATGAGGCTCATGCCCTCTCTTGGGCCGATCTAAAGGAAAAGATGATTGTTGAATATTTTCCGCGCGAAGAAACCCGAAAGCTTGAGGAAGAACTAAGAGCTTTGAAAGCGGTCGGAAACGATCTTAAAGCTTATAATCAACGCTTCGCCGAACTATCCTTGATGTGTCCTAATCTTGTTAACCCCGAATCTCAAAGGATTGAGCTCTACATGCTCGGTCTTCCAAAAAGCATCAAACAAGGGGTGATGTCATCCAAACCCACTACTCATCAAGCCGCTATGAACATGGCTCGCCAACTAATTGAAACGGTTGACGAAATCGTAGTTCCGGCACCTAAGGCCGAGGATAAATCGGGCGGCAACAAAAGAAAGTGGGAACCCTCCCAATCAAGCAACAACAACTTTGCTAAGAAGCCTTACACCTCCGACGGCAAGAAAGGTTATGCCGGGAACCTACCTCTTTGCAACAAATGCAACAAACATCACTTTGGCGAATGTAGTAAGTTAATTTGCCACCGGTGCCAAGGAGTTGGTCATAAGGCCAACGATTGTAAAAGTGCCACTCCCGTCGCTCGAAAGTGGCCCAATGCACCAAAAACGGGCACTTGTTACGAATGTGGCCAAACGGGTCATTATAGAAATGCATGCCCAAAGAAGAAAGATAACCCCAATACGCGCGGCCGAGCTTTCAACATAAACACCGAGGAAGCCCGGGATGACACTGAACTAGTCACGGGTACGTTTCTTCTCAACAATTCTTATGTCTCTTGCTTATTCGATTCGGGTGCCGATAAATGCTTTGTATCCAAGACTTTGACTCATTCTTTTAGCACTCCACCTCTTCCATTAGATACCACTTATACCATTGAAGTGGCTAACGGAAAACTATTAAGTGCCGACACATATTACCGGGGGTGTACGTTAAACATTTTGGGTAGGGAATTTGAAATTGACTTGATACCCATGGAACTAGGAAGCTTTGATGTAATAATCGGTATGAATTGGTTAGTCAAAACGAAATCTCACATTCTTTGTGATCTCAACGCAATCCGAATTCCTATCGAGAATGGTGAACCTTTGATTGTTTATGGCGATAAGAGTTGCACCAGACTCAACCTCGTTTCGTGCCTTAAAGTTAGAAAACTGCTCCGTAAGGGTTGTTTTGCGATCCTTGCCCACGTTAAGAAAGTCGAGTCCGATGAGAAGCATATCGATGATGTGCCAATTGTTAGTGACTTTTCCGATGTATTTCCCGACGAATTGCCGGGTCTCCCACCTCATCGACCGGTTGAATTCCAAATCGATCTTATTCCGGGAGCCGCACCCGTAGCACGTGCACCATATAGACTCGCTCCATCTGAAATGCAAGAATTGCAAAGTCAAATCCAAGAACTACTTGATCGTGGTTTTATCCAACCTAGCCATTCACCTTGGGGCGCTCCGATTTTGTTTGTTAAAAAGAAAGACGGATCCCTACGAATGTGCATCGATTATCGTGAACTAAATAAATTGACGGTTAAGAACCGATATCCTCTTCCTCGCATCGATGACCTCTTTGATCAACTACAAGGGTCTTGTGTATATTCGAAAATCGATCTCCGCTCGGGTTATCATCAATTGAGGGTTAAGGGGGAAGATGTCTCCAAAACCGCTTTCCGAACTCGTTATGGTAGTTATGAATTCCTTGTCATGCCATTTGGTCTCACTAACGCACCGGCGGTGTTCATGGATCTTATGAACCGCGTGTGCAAACCGTATCTCGATAAATTCGTTATTGTGTTCATTGATGATATATTGATCTATTCTAAAAATGAAGAAGAGCACGAACAACATCTCCGACTTGTGCTTGAACTCTTGAGACAAGAACGACTTTATGCCAAATTCTCCAAGTGTGAATTTTGGTTGAAGGAAGTTCAATTTCTTGGTCATGTTGTAAGTGATCAATGTATTAAAGTCGATCCAACGAAAATCGAAGCCATTAGCAAATGGGAGACTCCTACTACTCCTACTCACATTCGTCAATTTTTGGGTCTCGCCGGGTACTATCGTAGATTCATCGAAAATTTCTCTTTGGTTGCACGTCCTCTAACCGCATTGACTCACAAGGGAAAGAAATTCATTTGGGCGACCGAACATGAATCCGCATTCCAAATCTTGAAAACGAAGCTAACCACCGCTCCTATCTTGTCACTTCCCGAAGGCAATGATGACTTTGTTGTATATTGCGATGCCTCAAAACATGGTTTTGGGTGTGTATTGATGCAACGAACGAAAGTCATTGCTTATGCTTCTCGACAACTCAAAATTCATGAACGAAACTATACGACACATGATCTCGAACTCGGAGCCGTTGTCTTTGCACTTAAAATGTGGAGACACTATCTTTATGGAACCAAGAGTACTATCTTCACCGATCACAAAAGCCTTCAACACATTTTCGATCAAAAGCAACTAAACATGAGACAACGAAGGTGGATTGAAACCTTAAACGATTACGATTGCGAGCTTCGTTACCATCCCGGGAAGGCAAATGTAGTAGCCGATGCCTTAAGTCGAAAAGAAAGAGTGGTGCCTCTTCGTGTCCGAGCCTTAAACATCACCATTCACACAAACCTTAATAGCCAAATTCGGGTAGCCCAAGATGAGGCTCTCAAGGATGAAAACATCTCTCTCGAACACTTGAACGTCCTCACCTCTCGATTCGAAGTTAAAGAAACCGGACTCCGATATTTCGCCGGAAGGATTTGGGTGCCTAGTTATGGGGACCTACGAAGCCTTATTTTAGAGGAAGCCCATAAGTCACGATACTCGATTCACCCCGGTGCCAATAAGATGTACCACGACCTTAAACAGCTATATTGGTGGCCGAACATCAAAAGGGACGTAGCTACTTATGTTTCCAAGTGTTTGACATGTTCCAAAGTCAAAGCCGAACACCAAAGACCGTCCGGACTACTTCGACAACCCGAGATTCCGCAATGGAAGTGGGAAAGAATAACGATGGATTTTATCACCAAACTACCAAAAACGACGGGCGGTTATGATACCATTTGGGTTATTGTTGACCGTCTCACCAAATCCGCACACTTCCTGGCCATGAAAGAAACGGACAAAATGGAGAAACTTGCACAACTTTACATTAAGGAGATCGTAGCCCGACACGGTGTACCTTTATCGATTATCTCCGACCGAGATGGCCGTTTCGTTTCTAGATTTTGGCGTACATTGCAAGAAGCGTTGGGAACACGTTTAGACATGAGCACCGCATATCATCCTCAAACCGATGGACAAAGCGAACGTACAATTCAAACTTTAGAGGACATGTTACGAGCTTGCGTGATTGATTTCGGAAAAGCTTGGGACAAGCACTTACCTCTCGCCGAGTTCTCTTACAACAATAGTTATCACGCGAGTATTAAAGCCGCACCCTTTGAAGCGCTATATGGCCGCAAATGTCGTTCACCTCTTTGTTGGGCCGAGGTAGGCGACGTGCAAATCACCGGACCCGAACTCATTCACGAAACCACCGAGAAAATCATTCAAATCCGAGATAGGCTTAGGACGGCCCGAAGTCGTCAAAAGAGCTATACCGACAAACGACGCAACGATCTTGAATTTCAAGTCGGTGACCGAGTAATGTTAAAAGTCGCACCTTGGAAGGGTGTAATCCGTTTTGGGAAACGCGGGAAGCTAAATCCGCGGTATATTGGTCCTTTCGAAATCTTGGAGCGTATTGGAACCGTTGCTTATCGTTTAGATCTTCCGCCTCAATTGAGCTCCGTTCATCCTACTTTCCATGTATCCAACTTGAAAAAGTGTCTTGCCGAACCCGATATAGTCATTCCTCTCGAGGAGCTTACCATTGATGACAAACTTCATTTCGTGGAGGAACCGGTTGAAATTGTGGACACCTCCGTCAAGACATTAAAACAAAGCCGAATCCCGATTGTTAAAGTCCGTTGGAACGCCAAAAGGGGACCCGAGTTTACTTGGGAAAGACAAGATCAAATGCAAAGGAAGTATCCTCATCTATTCGTGAATTCGGAAACGCAAGATCTCGAGGAAGAAACAACGACTACTACGCCTACTTAAATTTCGGGACGAAATTTCTTTTAAGGAGTAGGTAATGTAACATCCCGCCTTTTTCCATTTACTTTTCCGTTATACTAATATAAAGTCCGTTATATGTTTATAACATCTCCCGTTGATACGCGTTTTAAATTATCTCGTTTAGGTAATTCCCGCACCCGAACGAAAGTTGAGGGACTAAACTTGACAAGGGATTAAACCCTTGACTAGGTCAAAGGGTCAAACCCCTTTCACCCATTCATTTCCACCTCCATCTCTCTCTCTTTCTCTCTAGCAAGAACACACACTCAAAACCAAATTCATTCAATCATCATCTAAATCCGATCTAGGAGGCTTACAACAAAATAAATTACATATTCGTGATCCTCTCTTCATCCTCTTCATTTTGGTACCAACTTCATCTCGTTTGGGTAACATTTCTAAAACTCTAGATTTCTCTAAATTCGTGTTTTTGACTTGAAATGGTGTTAGTTAGTGTCTATGGCTCATTGTGATGTCGTGTATATAATTTGTATGCTCGATCTCGTTGTTTTAGTGTAACTAGCATGAACTTGAATTTTGGTGTGTTGTTCTTGAATTTTGGATGATCATATGTTGTTAGATGTTAAAAGTTCATGTTCTAATTGTGTTCCTAGTATCATTAGTTTCATTTTGATGTATAGATTGATTTAAGAAACTTCATAAACGCGATTATTGATTTTGTGAACTTTTGGTTAGGGTTGACAACTCTTAAAACGAACTTTTGATGCGTTGAATGCTTGTTAATGTTATTGATAAGTGTTTAGTTGTGTTACATGTTTCATTACCTTCAAAACGGCATATCATATGTATAAATTGGATTCCCGAAACTTAAATTTCAATTGATAAACTTGAAACTTGAAAATAAACCTTTATTGATCACTTGACGGGATTTCGGTTATAGTATATGATGTTTTTGCTTGATGAAAAGTGCTTAGTTGCGTTCCTTGTCGAAAGAGCTTTCCGATGATATAAAATACATGTTCTAATTGTTTGCGGATCATAAAATGTGATTGTTTGTGTTTTGGTTCGTCCATTTGAGGAATACAGCAAACAGGGCCTGGGAAAAGATCAGGACGCCGTCCAGAAACTTGGGACGCCGTCCCACCTTTTGAACCGGGACGCCGTCTAGCTTCTCGGGACGCCGTCCCAACCTTAAAACCGGGACGCCGTCTAGCCATTTGGGACGCCGTCCCATTTGGCTAAAACTGGCTGTTTGTTTTGGTCATTTGACATGAAAATGTTTGCTATGCTACGGACCTCCGATTAACATGAAACTTGGCCAACATGCTCATATATGATTATATAACTTAGAAAAATTGTCGGATATCCAACCCGACCCCGTTGACTTTTCTGTTGACTTTGACCCGACCAAGTTGACTTTTAATCAAACTTAACCAAATAATTGTGCAATCGTTCTAACATGTTTTTTTATACTTATACCTTGCATGAAACATGACAATTTGATTCACATGCTATTAGGATCGAGTCTTAACGAGCCATAGGACTAATTGAACATCTTTGACCTATCGTGTTTACCGTTATTGATACAAACCTATTGTTTAGGTCAAGACTAGCATTGTTCTTTGCACACGTTTACTTGTCGAAGTACTTTACTACTCGTGCATTAAAGGTGAGATCATAGTCCCACTTTTACTCTTTTGAACTTATATTGGGATGAGAAAACATAAACGATTCTTTTGAACTAAGTGAACACAAGAACGGGAAAACAAACATTCTACATACGAGTTTAGAACAAAAATCCTCAATTCGATTATCATTAGTTACACTTGCCGGGTGTAAGCGAGAACTTATGTTATATGGCCATATGGGTTGACAACCCTCATCTTTGACGGTTCGCTACCGTCTACGGATGAAATATATTTTCGAGAATCAGTGTTTGTTCTAGCACTAAGTGATGGGGTATACAATGGAAGGAATGTTAAGCTTTGATAATTGGGTGCTCGTGAAACAAACTTTTGGAATGTATTACTATTATTTCATTGATGCAAATCTTGTGGTTCACTTGTACTTACTTGCTTAAACCTATGATTTCACCAACGTTTTCGTTGACAGATTTCTATGTTTTTCTCAGGTCCTTGAACGATACATGATACATGCTTCCGCTCATTATTTTGATACTTGCATGGGATGTCGAGTATATATGCATACATGGAGCGTCTTTTGGATACTTTTAAATTGTGTCGCATAAGTTTCATTTGTACTTAAAACTTTGTATCGTAACTTGTGGTGGAACTATTCTTGTAAAACTTGAACAACCTTTACATTTGAAATGAATGCGACATATCTTTTGGTCAAACGTTGTTTTAAAGACTTACGACCACGTAACGGGACCTAAGTAGACGGCGCCGTCAATGACGATTTGGTCGGGTCGCTACAAAGTACGCTACGCATACCTTCACAGGTTCTGCGTTAACATGGTGGAATACCTATCTAGAGCAAGTGGGACAAGACAATGCGTACGCACTACCGTGGTCAGCATTCAAGCACTTGATGAACGAGAAGTACCGTCCCAGAACCGAGGTCAATAAGCTCAATACAGAACTTAGAGGGTTACGAACCCAAGGATTTGATATTACCACGTACGAAAGACGATTCACAGAATTGTGCCTATTGTGTCCGGGAGCATTCGAAGATGAGGAAGAGAAGATCGACGCGTTTGTGAAAGGATTACCGGAAAGAATCCAAGAAGATATAAGTTCACACGAGCCCGCCTCCATACAACAGGCATGTAGAATGGCTCACAAACTCGTGAACCAAATTGAAGAAAGAATTAAAGAACAGACTGCTGAAGAGGCCAATGTGAAGCAAGTCAAAAGAAAGTGGGAGGAAAACGGTGATAAGAATCACCAATACAACAACAACAGCAATTACAACAATAATCGCAACAATTATCCCAACAATCGCAACATCAATCGCAACTACAACAAACGGCCCAACAACAACAACAACAACAACAACAACAGCAACTACAACAATCATCCCAACAACAATAATAACCGCAACAACAACAACAATCAGAAGCAGCTATGCCAAAGGTGTGAAAAGAATCACTCGGGGTTCTGCACCAAATTTTGCAACAAATGTAAAAGAAATGGTCATAGCGCGGCGAAGTGTGAGGTCTACGGACCAGGGGTTAATAGAACGAAAGGAACAAATGGTGTCGGAACGAGTAATGGCGGAGCAAGTAGTGTCGGAGCAAGTTATGCCAATGTAGTTTGTTATAAATGTGGAAAACCAGGCCACATTATTAGAAATTGCCCGAACCAGGAGAACACGAATGGACAAGGCCGTGGAAGAGTTTTCAATATTAATGCAGCAGAGGCACAGGAAGACCCGGAGCTTGTTACGGGTACGTTTCTTATTGACAATAAATCTGCTTACGTTTTATTTGATTCGGGTGCGGATAGAAGCTATATGAGTAGAGATTTTTGTGCTAAATTAAGTTGTCCATTGACGCCTTTGGATAGTAAATTTTTACTCGAATTAGCAAATGGTAAATTAATTTCAGCAGATAATATATGTCGGAATCGAGAAATTAAACTGGTTAGCGAAACATTTAAGATTGATTTGATACCAGTAGAGTTAGGGAGTTTTGATGTGATAATCGGTATGGACTGGTTGAAAGAAGTGAAAGCGGAGATCGTTTGTTACAAAAATGCAATTCGCATTATACGAGAAAAAGGAAAACCCTTAATGGTGTACGGAGAAAAGGGCAACACGAAGCTACATCTTATTAGTAATTTGAAGGCACAAAAACTAATAAGAAAAGGTTGCTATGCTGTTCTAGCACACGTCGAGAAAGTACAAACTGAAGAAAAGAGCATCAATGATGTTCCCGTCGCAAAAGAATTTTCTGATGTATTTCCGAAAGAATTACCGGGATTACCCCCACATCGATCCGTTGAATTTCAAATAGATCTTGTACCAGGAGCTGCACCAATAGCTCGTGCTCCTTACAGACTCGCACCCAGCGAGATGAAAGAACTACAAAGCCAATTACAAGAACTTTTAGAGCGTGGTTTCATTCGACCAAGCACATCACCGTGGGGAGCTCCTGTTTTGTTTGTCAAGAAGAAAGATGGTACATTCAGGTTGTGTATCGACTACCGAGAGTTGAACAAACTTACCATCAAGAACCGCTACCCACTACCGAGAATCGACGACTTATTTGATCAACTACAAGGCTCGTCTGTTTATTCAAAGATTGACTTACGTTCCGGGTATCATCAAATGCGGGTGAAAGAAGATGATATTCCAAAGACTGCTTTCAGAACACGTTACGGTCATTACGAGTTTATGGTCATGCCGTTTGGTTTAACTAATGCACCAGCTGTGTTCATGGACCTTATGAACCGAGTGTGTGGACCATACCTTGACAAGTTTGTCATTGTTTTCATTGATGACATACTTATTTACTCAAAGAATGACCAAGAACACGGTGAACATTTGAGAAAGGTGTTAGAAGTATTGAGGAAGGAAGAATTGTACGCTAAGTTTTCAAAGTGTGCATTTTGGTTGGAAGAAGTTCAATTCCTCGGTCACATAGTGAACAAAGAAGGTATTAAGGTGGATCCGGCAAAGATAGAAACTGTTGAAAAGTGGGAAACCCCGAAAACTCCGAAACACATACGCCAGTTTTTAGGACTAGCTGGTTACTACAGAAGGTTCATCCAAGACTTTTCCAGAATAGCAAAACCCTTGACTGCATTAACGCATAAAGGGAAGAAATTTGAATGGAATGATGAACAAGAGAAAGCGTTTCAGTTATTGAAGAAAAAGCTAACTACGGCACCTATATTGTCATTGCCTGAAGGGAATGATGATTTTGTGATTTATTGTGACGCATCAAAGCAAGGTCTCGGTTGTGTATTAATGCAACGAACGAAGGTGATTGCTTATGCGTCTAGACAATTGAAGATTCACGAACAAAATTATACGACGCATGATTTGGAATTAGGCGCGGTTGTTTTTGCCTTAAAGACTTGGAGGCACTACTTATATGGGGTCAAAAGTATTATATATACCGACCACAAAAGTCTTCAACACATATTTAATCAGAAACAACTGAATATGAGGCAGCGTAGGTGGATTGAATTATTGAATGATTACGATTTTGAGATTCGTTACCACCCGGGGAAGGCAAATGTGGTAGCCGATGCCTTGAGCAGGAAGGATAGAGAACCCATTCGAGTAAAATCTATGAATATAATGATTCATAATAACATTACTACTCAAATAAAGGAGGCGCAACAAGGAGTTTTAAAAGAGGGAAATTTAAAGGATGAAATACCCAAAGGATCGGAGAAGCATCTTAATATTCGGGAAGACGGAACCCGGTATAGGGCTGAAAGGATTTGGGTACCAAAATTTGGAGATATGAGAGAAATGGTACTTAGAGAAGCTCATAAAACCAGATACTCAATACATCCTGGAACGGGGAAGATGTACAAGGATCTCAAGAAACATTTTTGGTGGCCGGGTATGAAAGCCGATGTTGCTAAATACGTAGGAGAATGTTTGACGTGTTCTAAGGTCAAAGCTGAGCATCAGAAACCATCAGGTCTACTTCAACAACCCGAAATCCCGGAATGGAAATGGGAAAACATTACCATGGATTTCATCACTAAATTGCCAAGGACTGCAAGTGGTTTTGATACTATTTGGGTAATAGTTGATCGTCTCACCAAATCAGCACACTTCCTACCAATAAGAGAAGATGACAAGATGGAGAAGTTAGCACGACTATATTTGAAGGAAGTCGTCTCCAGACATGGAATACCAATCTCTATTATCTCTGATAGGGATGGCAGATTTATTTCAAGATTCTGGCAGACATTACAGCAAGCATTAGGAACTCGTCTAGACATGAGTACTGCCTATCATCCACAAACTGATGGGAAGAGCGAAAGGACGATACAAACGCTTGAAGACATGCTACGAGCATGTGTTATTGATTTCGGAAACAGTTGGGATCGACGTCTACCGTTAGCAGAATTTTCCTACAACAACAGCTACCATTCAAGCATTGAGATGGCGCCGTTTGAAGCACTTTATGGTAGAAAGTGCAGGTCTCCGATTTGTTGGAGTGAAGTGGGGGATAGACAGATTACGGGTCCGGAGATTATACAAGAAACTACCGAGAAGATCATCCAAATTCAACAACGGTTGAAAACCGCCCAAAGTCGACAAAAGAGCTACGCTGACATTAAAAAAAAAGATATAGAATTTGAAATTGGAGAGATGGTCATGCTTAAAGTTGCACCTTGGAAAGGCGTTGTTCTATTTGGTAAACGAGGGAAATTAAATCCAAGGTATATTGGACCATTCAAGATTATTGATCGTATCGGACCAGTAGCTTACCGACTAGAGTTACCTCAACAACTCGCAGCTGTACATAACACTTTCCACGTCTCGAATTTAAAGAAATGTTTTGCTAAAGAAGATCTCACTATTCCGTTAGATGAAATCCAAATCAACGAAAAACTTCAATTCATCGAAGAACCCGTCGAAATAATGGATCGTGAGGTTAAAAGACTTAAGCAAAACAAGATACCAATTGTTAAGGTTCGATGGAATGCTCGTAGAGGACCCGAGTTCACCTGGGAGCGTGAAGATCAGATGAAGAAGAAATACCCGCATCTATTTCCAGAAGATTCGTCAACACCTTCAACAGCTTAAAATTTCGGGACGAAATTTATTTAACGGGTAGGTACTGTAGTGACCCGAACTTTTCCATGTTTATATATATTAATTGAGATTGATATTTACATGATTAAATGTTTCCAACATGTTAAGCAATTAAACTTGTTAAGACTTGATTAATTGAAATATGTTTCATATAGACAATTGACCACCCAAGTTGACCAGTGATTCACGAACGTTAAAACTTGTAAAAACTATATGATGACATATATATGGATATATATATAGTTAACATGATACTATGATAAGTAAACATATCATTAAGTATATTAACAATGAACTACATATGTAAAAACAAGACTACTAACTTAATGATTTTTAAACGAGACATATATGTAACGATTATCGTTGTAAAGACATTTAATGTATATATATCATATTAAGAGATATTCGTACATCATAATATCATGATAATATAATAATTTAAAATCTCTTTTGTTATTATAAACATTGGGTTAACAACATTTAACAAGATCGTTAACCTAAAGGTTTCAAAACAACACTTACATGTAACGACTAACGATGACTTAACGACTCAGTTAAAATGTATATACATGTAGTGTTTTAATATGTATTTATACACTTTTGAAAGACTTCAATACACTTATCAAAATACTTCTACTTAACAAAAATGCTTACAATTACATTCTCGTTCAGTTTCATCAACAATTCTACTCGTATGCACCCGTATTCGTACTCGTACAATACACAGCTTTTAGATGTATGTACTATTGGTATATACACTCCAATGATCAGCTCTTAGCAGCCCATGTGAGTCACCTAACACATGTGGGAACCATCATTTGGCAACTAGCATGAAATATCTCATAAGATTACAAAAATATGAGTAATCATTCATGACTTATTTACATGAAAACAAAATTACATATCCTTTATATCTAATCCATACACCAACGACCAAAAACACCTACAAACACTTTCATTCTTCAATTTTCTTCATCTAATTGAACTCTCTCAAGTTCTATCTTCAAGTTCTAAGTGTTCTTCATAAATTCCAAAAGTTCTAGTTTCATAAAATCAAGAATACTTTCAAGTTTGCTAGCTCACTTCCAATCTTGTAAGGTGATCATACAACCTCAAGAAATCTTTGTTTCTTACAGTAGGTTATCATTCTAATACAAGGTAATAATCATATTCAAACTTTGGTTCAATTTCTATAACTATAACAATCTTATTTCAAGTGATGATCTTACTTGAACTTGTTTTCGTGTCATGATTCTGCTTCAAGAACTTCGAGCCATCCAAGAATCCATTGAAGCTAGATCCATTTCTCTCTTTTCCAGTAGGTTTATCCAAGGAACTTAAGGTAGTAATGATGTTCATAACATCATTCGATTCATACATATAAAGCTATCTTATTCGAAGGTTTAAACTTGTAATCACTAGAACATAGTTTAGTTAATTCTAAACTTGTTCGCAAACAAAAGTTAATCCTTCTAACTTGACTTTTAAAATCAACTAAACATATGTTCTATATCTATATGATATGCTAACTTAATGATTTAAAACCTGGAAACACGAAAAACACCGTAAAACCGGATTTACGCCGTCGTAGTAACACCGCGGGCTGTTTTGGGTTAGTTAATTAAAAACTATGATAAACTTTGATTTTAAAGTTGTTATTCTGAGAAAATGATTTTTATTATGAACATGAAACTATATCCAAAAATTATGATTAAACTCAAAGTGGAAGTATGTTTTCTAAAATGGTCATCTAGACGTCGTTCTTTCGACTGAAATGACTACCTTTACAAAAATGACTTGTAACTTATTTTTCCGACTATAAACCTATACTTTTCTGTTTAGATTCATAAAATAGAGTTCAATATGAAACCATAGCAATTTGATTCACTCAAAACGGATTTAAAATGAAGAAGTTATGGGTAAAACAAGATTGGATAATTTTTCTCATTTTAGCTACGTGAAAATTGGTAACAAATCTATTCCAACCATAACTTAATCAACTTGTATTGTATATTATGTAATCTTGAGATACCATAGACACGTATACAATGTTTCGACCTATCATGTCGACACATCTATATATATTTCGGAACAACCATATACACTCTATATGTGAATGTTGGAGTTAGCTATACAGGGTTGAGGTTGATTCTAAAATATATATAGTTTGAGTTGTGATCAATACTGAGATACGTATACACTGGGTCGTGGATTGATTCAAGATAATATTTATCGATTTATTTCTGTACATCTAACTGTGGACAACTAGTTGTAGGTTACTAACGAGGACAGCTGACTTAATAAACTTAAAACATCAAAATATATTAAAAGTGTTGTAAATATATTTTGAACATACTTTGATATATATGTATATATTGTTATAGGTTCGTGAATCAACCAGTGGCCAAGTCTTACTTCCCGACGAAGTAAAAATCTGTGAAAGTGAGTTATAGTCCCACTTTTAAAATCTAATATTTTTGGGATGAGAATACATGCAGGTTTTTTAAATGATTTACAAAATAGACACAAGTACGTGAAACTACATTCTATGGTTGAATTATCGAAATCGAATATGCCCCTTTTTATTAAGTCTGGTAATCTAAGAATTAGGGAACAGACACCCTAATTGACGCGAATCCTAAAGATAGATCTAATGGGCCTAACAAACCCCATCCAAAGTACCGGATGCTTTAGTACTTCGAAATTTATATCATATCCGAAGGGTGTCCCGGAATGATGGGGATATTCTTATATATGCATCTTGTTATTGTCGGTTACCAGGTGTTCACCATATGAATGATTTTTATCTCTATGTATGGGATGTGTATTGAAATATGAAATCTTGTGGTCTATTGTTACGATTTGATATATATAGGTTAAACCTATAACTCACCAACATTTTTGTTGACGTTTTAAGCATGTTTATTCTCAGGTGATTATTAAGAGCTTCCGCTGTCGCATACTTAAATAAGGACAAGATTTGGAGTCCATGCTTGTATGATATTGTGTAAAAACTGCATTCAAGAAACTTATTTTGTTGTAACATATTTGTATTGTAAACCATTATGTAATGGTCGTGTGTAAACAGGATATTTTAGATTATCATTATTTGATAATCTACGTAAAGCTTTTTAAACCTTTATTGATGAAATAAAGGTTATGGTTTGTTTAAAAATGAATGCAGTCTTTGAAAAACGTCTCATATAGAGGTCAAAACCTCGCAACGAAATCAATTAATATGGAACGTTTTTAATCAATAAGAACGGGACATTTCAACAATGATATTAACGTTTTGAACCAATCACCTATATTTGATAAACTTAAGAACGGAACATTTCCATCCGCACCATTTGAGATAAATGGGCATGAATATAGCAAATGATATTACCTTGCGGATGGTATATATCCCGATTGGGCAACTTTAGTTAAAGAATATTCATATCCTACTGAAGAACCAACGATTAAGTTTACAAGATTTCAAGCTAGTGTCCGAAAAGATATAGAGAGGGCGTTTGGGGTTCTTCAAGGTCGTTTTCATATTATACGCATAGCTTCATGAAGTATGGGTGTTAATAGGATGCGAAGAGTGATGGAATGTTGTCTCATATTACATAACATGATACTTGAAGATAACGGCTTTGCACTTTCTAAATGGGAAGAAAGATTCACTACCGAAGAAATGAAAAATGGTATGCAACGTATACGAAACAGTGGACGGGATCGAGATATCTTCGCAAGAGAAATAAGGGATCGAGATATGCACAACCAACTCACCGAGGATTTAGTCGAGCATATTTGGAACCTTCCACCGACTTTTCGCAATGCGAATTAGTTTTTTTTAATCTATGTAATCGTCAATCTATGTACTTTTAAATTCTTATCAAAAATTAATTATTTTTTTTATAATGTTATTTATTTTATTATTTTATTTTATTGTATTTATTTACCATTTTAATGTAATTTATTTTATTTTGTTGTATTTATTTACCATTTTAAATCATTTGAAAAAAAAATTGATGGACCCTACTAAATTTGACATTGTCATTTGACATTTGGGGTTATTAGGGGTCAAAATTTGACACTGCCATGTCACAGGCATTTGTACTTTTTGAGCCAAAAAGTATAAATCTGCATATCACAGGGTTAGAATCAGTCTAATTATTGGTATGAGAAAATGAGAAATAAGATAAGGGTCAAAACGTTCAAAAACTTTTATTACCTGTGAATGGTAATAGTTAGGGTTTCCTTTTTATTTCATTTACTGCCGGGGCTTCTTAGATCTATGATCACAGTAATAATCACGCCATCAACTTGTCATCTCAAGGAAGCAAAGCTTCTTCTTAAGGTTTGATTTCTTTTCAATTTCAGTTTTAATTAAACTCTTTCTCAGTTGTACGGTACACCTTCGACCCACTTTGGTCTCACGCTCTAACCTAGTTCTCATTTAGCCGCTATTAATTCGAGTTCAATTATCTAATTCGATTTCACATTACTTCGATTTCATTTCAGTCCTCACTCACAGCTTTTCAAGCTTCTATTTATCGAGGACGGGGACCAAATATTAGCTGTTTGGTTCGGTTTCATAAAAGTTGGATAACAAATTTTGTAGCATGTTACGAAAAAAGCACAGCTGGAAAATCAAAATCAATATCTTCCCAACAACAAATTTTGAGCTTGAATAAACATGAAACAAATATTGAATATGAACAAACAGTAGCTCCTTTTTTTTTTATCAGGTATCCAATATACATTTTGGTACGGTCCATTTTTACCATTTCTTGATTGATTGTAACAGAAAACTTTATTTTCCAATTTTTCCCATTTCTTGATTAATTATTATTAGTTATTATTATTATTATTAATTTATTAATTTATTATTATTATTAATTATTATTATTAATTAATTATTATTATTTTCTTGTTCTGTTCTTCAATTAGTCCATCTCTATTGATTGAAGGAGTTTAAGAATTCATTACTTTTGTATTATTAACACTTGATTGATTGATTGATTGTAACAGAAAACTTCATGATGCTAAAAAGTTGCAAGGTTTTTTCGTGTTCGAGTTACCCGAGAGGGCAAGTAATCCAACCTTATACTCTTATGTACGCAGCCAAGCGGGATTACTCCATGGTTGTTTCCGACCATTCACGGGCCACTACAGAACTCTTCAAACCTAAGACCGATGATGATTCAGATAAACCAGTCTTGAGAGGTACGAACTTGCATACTTAATTTTTTTCTCTCCTTCAGTAATAATTAATAAAATATCGACTTCAATTGTTGATTTTTTTTCATATTTATAACAACTTGATTGATTGTAGGCAATAATTGGGATCTTGGATTACTAAAAAAGGCATTATCTGAGTTTAAAACTATATCCCGTGAAAAACAGTAAGTTAACTATACTATTATTATTATTATTATTATTATTTAATGTACTCTTTTGGTACTTTGTTATGGCTACTATATTAATTACGTTACATATGTACATATAAACCCTGCCTGCCTAATTTTGTTATCCTTTCGAATTAAAATATTGTAGACGACAATGGCTAGCAGCACATTATATTTTAAATAAACGGTGAGTATTTTTTTTCCCAGTTTTATTATCTTTGAAATTTTATCTAATTCTGCTTTCTCTTATATATTCCTGATCATACTACTTTTAAGTTTGTCAACAACGCCGACGCTTTCATTGTAGTGAAACCATCATCGAGCAACTTCCTCCAAAGTCAGAAACAGGTTCTTCGATTTTCTTTTGGCACTAATCAGTTTAATTACATGTTTGGATCGTGGGTCATATCGTTAACACTGTTTGTTTGTTTGTAGTAACTGAAATTGACATGTAAACCATTTGTGATATTGATGAACCAATGAAACTCCTCATTATGAACTATGAAGAATAATGTCCAACTCATGTTGAAACTCAACATAAAATATTGAAATCTCAAAATTTTAGTGTATAAGGTTAATATAAGTAAATTCATAATGTTCTCTTCTTGTTCTTCTTCTTCAATTAATTAATTATTTGATTAATCTCAATTTTGAAGGACGTTTTAGAGTATCTTATTCTTCAATTATTAAAAACATGACTGATTGATTCATTGATTGGTTGATTGTAATAGCTGAAGTCGAAAACGGTAGCGAAATCATCATAAATATTGTTTGTTCGGACAAGATATGCATTGACGCTAAGCTTTTTATGAGGGAGTCTGAAGTTGTCGAATCCGCTTACAAGTACGACTCTGACGTCATAAAAGTGGACAGCAGTAGCGAAATCATTAAGAAAGTTGAATTGTTTTGTACGAAACGTGCGAAGATCCAGGATGATTATGTCAATAATGATAATGATGACCTCCTCCAACAAAAGTTGAATGAATTGAATTCCAGTTTTCGCCAAGAAAATCGGATCTATGCTCTCGATCTTGTGATTGTACGCCTCTTTTTTCTTCTTCTTTTTTATTAATTCGTGCAATTTTTTTGTGTGATTTATTATAAGGTTCGAAATTAGTCATTATAATATTCACATTAAAATAAGAAGCTTGTTCCGAATTTGGACCTTTTTTCATCTTCTTCTCACGTGCCTTAACAACCTTAACCTTAACACCTAGTTAGGGCCTAGGGTAATTTATTAATAATTTGATGTTAAATTAACACGGGTGTTTGCCTACTTGCCATATATAAATATATAGAGTTAGGATTAAGAGATTAGCACCCTCTGTACCAAATTAATAATCATATTTTGATGAAGTTTATATGAATAATTTAAGTTATATATTTGTTTCATTTGGTATAACATTCATCAAATATTATATGAAACAAAAAAAGTTATCTAAATTGAAAGTTAAGAAATGAAGACTTTCAAATGTCAAAACATGACTATTAATTTGGGACGAAGAGAGTATATTATTTTTCTTACATTGTTTCGAATATCTTCTTTTCTCAGACAGTTATCATACATTTACATTTAATGTATGATAACCAAAAATGATGTTTTTTACACTAACGGTGTAGAGTTTAGAGATCTAAACTCTAAACTTTAAATCAAGCCTAAGTTTTTAAAAAACTGTTATAATAATAATAATAATATAGATATGGATAGTCAATTTTGGTGTATACATATAGTCAATTTTGGTACACAAAGTATGTATTTTTATATTGAGATTTTAGGCTATAAATACTCATGAATGCAAGCATTAAACTTGCACCATTTCTCACACTTACAAAGTGTTTCTTTCTTTCTCTCCATTATCATCTTTATTCTTACACTTCATTATTAGTATTCTAAATCAAGAATCAAATCACTAAAGGTAGTTATAAGCCTACTGAATTATAACATCAAGAATCAAACCACTAAAGGTAGTTATAAGCCTACTGAATTATAACACGTTATCAGCACGATAATCTTAATACTAAATATGGTTGGCTCTGCCACCAAAATGATATATGGTCGGTTATATCACCAAAATGATATATGGTCGGTTATACCACCAAAATGATATATGGTCGGTTATACCACCAGAATGATATAGGTCGGTTATACCACCTGAAAAAAATATATGGTCGACACTGTCGCCAAATTTTCATTTATGTTTACTAATATTTATATTTTTGTTATATAACATTTATTTATGATTGCTTACACATGGTCGACACTGTCACCTACTTATCATTTATGTTATATTAAATTTATGTTTAATGTTTATATACTTATGAATATAAATTGACTCTAATTTATCATGATGTTTGTTTTAATTTTTGATAATAGAAAATGTCGAATCTGGAAAAGCTTAAATTTACTCCTTTAGAATCAACTGGAAACAACTACATGCCATGGTTATAAAAGTAAAAATGCATCTTAAATCAATGGGCATTCTTGAAACCATAAATGAAAACAACACTTGTTCTGAAAAAGAACAAGCTACGGCATGTTGCTTTATTCATCAACATATTGATGAATGCTTACAAAATAATTATGTGACTGTAGAAGATCCCCATGTTTTATGGGAAGGTCTCAAAAGCAGATTCAATAATCAAAGAGAAATTTTACTTCCAGCTGCAATGGAACAATGGAGAACATTAAGGTTCCAAGACTTTAAGAAAGTAAATGAATACAGCTCAGCTCTGTATAATACATGTTCACAACTTAAATTCTGTGGACATGAAATTAGTGATGCAGACATGATGGAGAAAACTTTCTCCACAATGAATGCTGCAAACATCACAGTGCAAAGAAATTTGAGAATGCTAAAGTTCAAAACATATTCTGAACTTAATTCATATCTCTTAGTTGCAGAGCAAAATGATGAGCTATTAATGAAAAATCAGCAATCCCGTCCTACTGGTACACTTGCAATCCCTGAAGCAAATACTGCAAATAATTATAAACAGGGACAAGGACGCGGGCAAGGTCGTGGTTATAATAACCATCACCATCATCATGCCAAAAGCCATAACTATGGTAGAAACCATCCCTATGGTAATGGTAATGGGCGTGGACGTGGTCGTGGTCGTGGCCGTGGTGGTCAAAGAAATAGTAATCCACGAAAATATAAATATCAACCACAAAACAAGCCCATTAAACAAGATGTTGAAGAAAATTCTTCTAAAAATTCTGAAGAATCTTGCTACAGATGTGGTAGAATGGGCCACTGGGCTAATACTTGCCGAACATCTAAACATCTTGTTAAGATGTATCAGGATTCGCTGAAAGGTAAAGAAAAGGAAGTAAATTTTGTGGATAATATTGATCCAACAGTCACTGAGAAACCATCTGATTTATATGAAGATTTCTTGAATGTTTAAGTTGTGTGTCTTTTGAAAAATAAACGATTTAATATCGCCTGTCTTTGTCATTATGTTTGCTAAATGTTTCAGTACTATCTATTTGCGTTTAAAATATTGTGTAATATTAATGTACTCACTATTTATTTCTTATATATAAAGTTCAATATGAATTTTGCTGGAATACAACATCAATCAAGTGGTGAAGATCTCTGTATAGCAGACAGTGGAACTACACACACTATACTTAAATCCGAGAAATATTTTATTGATCTAAAACCAACGGAAGGAACTATACATACAATATCAGGACTTGCTAACTTGATAAAAGGGATAGGAAAGGCAAATTTCATACTACCAAATGGTACAAAATTTTTAATAAATGATGCCTTATTTTCTCCCAAGTCAAGCAGAAATTTATTGAGTTTCTCCGACATATACCTTAACGGGTATGATTATCAGTCAGTGACAACAGAAAATGAGAAATATTTAAGTATCACTGACAAGAGTCATGTGGTTGAAAAACTGCCAAGACTTAGTTCTGGATTACATTATACACATATAAATGTACCAGAAATACATATGGTAGTTAACGAAAAATATATTGATCCTGGTGTATTCAGTTTATGGCATAACAGATTAGGCCATCCAGGATCAACAATGATGAAAAGGATTATTGAATGTACTCATGGACATCCACTAAAGGATAGAAAAATCCATCATGATACAATGGTTCCATGTACATCTTGCTCTCTTGGAAAATTGATAACTAGACCCTCACCACTTAAGGTTGAGAAAGAATCACCAATGTTTCTTGAAAGAATTCAAGGTGATATATGTGGACCAATTCATCCACCATGTGGACCATTTAGATATTTCATGGTTCTAATAGACGCATCTAGCAGATGGTCTCATGTTTGTCTGTTATCAAGCCGTAATGTGGCATTTGCAAAATTTCTTGCCCAAATTATTAAATTGAGAGCTCATTTTCCTGATTACACCATTAAAAGGGTGAGACTTGATAATGCTGGTGAATTTACATCTCAAGCATTTAATGACTATTGCATGTCTATAGGAATTGTTGTTGAACATTCTGTTGCTCATGTGCATACACAAAATGGTTTAGCCGAGTCATTGATTAAACGTTTACAGTTAATCGCTAGACCATTGATAATGAGAACAAAACTCCCTGTATCTATATGGGGTCATGCAATTTTACATGCTGCTGCATTGATTCGCATCAGACCAAGTGCAAGTCATAAATATTCCCCCCTACAACTTGCTTTTGGTCAAGAGCCAAATATTTCCCATCTTAGAACATTTGGTTGTGCAGTATATGTTCCAATTGCGACACCACAACGTACAAAAATGGGTCCTCAAAGGAGGTTGGGAATATATGTTGGATATGAAACATCTTCAATATTAAGGTATATTGAACCTATGACAGGTGACGTTTTTACAGCACGTTTTGCTGATTGTCATTTTAATGAAACATTGTTCCCTAGATTAGGGGGAGAAATGAAAAATAAAGAAAATGATGTTTCATGGTGTGAACCTCAATTAAAGTATCTTGATCCTCGCACAAAAGAATGCGAGACAGAAGTTCAAAAGATAATGCATATACAAGAACTTGCAAATCAATTGCCTGATGCATTTACAGATACAAAAACGGTGACAAAATCATATATACCAGCAGTAAATACTCCAGCTCGAATTGAAATTCCAAAAGCTGGCAATAACGTCACTCATGAATCTTTGCCACGTCAGAAACGTGGAAGACCAATCGGTTCAAAGGATAAAAATCCTCGAAAAAGAAAATCAGCTGATAATGAAGTAAAAGAAAGTGTTCAAGAAGAACCACAAATCAGTACTCCTACTGCAGAGGAGATTGATGATGTCAATACAGAAATTGCAATCAATTATGCATATTCAAAAATATTATGGAACCGAAATGAAATGAAAAATCTTGATGAGAAATTTTCATTTAATGTTGCATATGACATCATGAATAATGATGATGATCCAGAACCAACATCTATGGTTGAATGTCAAAATAGACATGATTGGGCTCAATGGAAAGAAGCAATACGAGCTGAATTAGAATCACTCAATAAAAGAAAAGTTTTCGGATCCATCATTCTCACTCCTAAAGATGTGAAACCTGTAGGATACAGATGGATTTTTGTCCGAAAAAGAAATGAGAAAAATGAAGTTACAAGGTATAAAGCTAGACTTGTAGCTCAAGGTTTTTCTCAAAGACCGGGAATTGATTATGAAGAAACTTATTCTCCTGTTATGGATGCAATTACTTTTAGGTACTTAATCAGTCTGGCAGTTTCTAAAAATTTAGAAATGCATCTCATGGATGTTGTGACTGCTTATCTATATGGATCACTTGATAGTGATATATATATGAAGATACCTGAAGGATTTAAGGTACCAGAAGCATCAAATGCAAAACCCAAAGAAATGTATTCGATTAAATTACAAAGATCTTTATATGGGTTAAAACAATCGGGACGTATGTGGTATAACCGATTAAGTGATTACTTGATAAGCAAAGGGTATACAAATAATCTTACTTGCCCTTGTGTTTTCATTAAGAAAACAACATCCGGATATGTGATCATAGCTGTTTATGTTGATGATCTTAACATCATAGGTACAAATAAAGAGATCCATGAAGCCATTCAACTTCTAAAGAAAGAATTTGAAATGAAAGATCTCGGAAAAACCAAGTATTGCCTTGGTTTACAAATTGAGCATATGCCTAATGGTTTACTTGTACATCAAACAACATATACTGAAAAGATTTTGAAACGTTTCAATATGGACAAGGCAAAACCATTAAGTACTCCTATGGTTGTTAGATCACTCAATGTTGAAGCTGATCCATTTCGTCCATGTGAAGATCATGAAGATATTCTTGGACCAGAAGTACCATATCTTAGTGCAATTGGAGCTCTTATGTATCTTACAAATTGTACAAGACCTGACATTTCTTTTGCAGTTAATTTGTTGGCAAGGTTCAGCTCTGCTCCTACCAAAAGACACTGGAATGGGATCAAACACATATTTCGATACCTTCGAGGAACTACTGATTTAGGATTATTTTATTCTAACGAATCAAAACAAGATTTGGTTGGTTATGCAGATGCAGGTTATTTATCTGATCCACATAAAGCTAAATCTCAAACTGGATATGTATTCCTAAATGGAGGTACTGCAATATCATGGCGTTCTCAAAAACAAACACTTGTTGCTACATCGTCAAATCATGCCGAAGTGATTGCATTACATGAAGCTACTCGAGAATGTTTTTGGTTGAGATCAATGACACAACTCATTACTGATTCTTGTGGACTAGAACGCGATAAAAGTCCAACAACTATCTATGAAGATAATGCAGCTTGCATAGCACAGATGAAAGAAGGGTATATCAAAAGTGACCGAACAAAACACATACCACCTAGATTCTTCTCATACACTCAAAATCTCATTAAGGACAACCAGATTGAAATGAGATATGTGCAATCTAGCAAAAACTCTGCTGATCTTTTCACGAAAGCACTTCCAACTGCTATTTTCAGAACACACGTTCATAACATTGGCATGAGACATGTTCAAAAGATGTAACAACCGAAGCGATGTCTACTTGAGGGGGAGTCAACTCCATGCTGCACTCTTTTTCCCTTAGCTAAAGTTTTTCCCACTGGGTTTTCTTTAGCAAGGTTTTTAACGAGGCAGTAATTTATAGTTGATCTTCAACAAAATAAAATTGCTATCCAAGGGGGAGTGTTATAATAATAATAATAATATAGATATGGATAGTCAATTTTGGTGTATACATATAGTCAATTTTGGTACACAAAGTATGTATTTTTATATTGAGATTTTAGGCTATAAATACTCATGAATGCAAGCATTAAACTTGCACCATTTCTCACACTTACAAAGTGTTTCTTTCTTTCTCTCCATTATCATCTTTATTCTTACACTTCATTATTAGTATTCTAAATCAAGAATCAAATCACTAAAGGTAGTTATAAGCCTACTGAATTATAACATCAAGAATCAAACCACTAAAGGTAGTTATAAGCCTACTGAATTATAACAAAAACATCATTTTTGGTCATCATGCATCAAATGTGTGATAAACCTTCCAAGTAAAAAGGAGAATTCGAAAAAATATATAAAAATATATGTATATATTTTTTTTTTTCAACAAATTACTTTTTTTTTTAATCTAAACAATAAATAAAAAACATAAGCCTTTTTTGGAATGAAGGTTGAACAAATCACTTCTCGGGGCGAACTCGGCAAAGACTTTTGAAGGAGTTCTCGGCAACTCGGGGAGTTCTCGGGGGAGAACTCGGATGTTGACTAACGTTGACTTTTAAATATAAATAATAACCAGCAACAGAGTTTGGAATAACAACCGGCAAGTGATGCTCCTTGCTTCTTCAACAATTTAGCTCTTATTACAAGTGAAAACAAAACGAGACCGATTGTAAAAGGTGTGAGAAAACAAAATTTAAGAGTAAAAATTGTGAAAAACAAAATCTATCTAAATCAATTGATATCTACACATCTAAGTATACCATAATCGTTAAAGCATATAAACTAGGTTTTGCCCATAAACTAATGATGTTACCAAAGAATAAAAGAAAAAACACAGCCTGTTGAATCATTTACAGCGTGATAATTTGCTTTATAATTTTCTGTTTTGATTTCAGGCTGCTCTCGAACTGAAAATAAAATGCCTACTCGACCTGATAATTGACGACATTGATGACATGTTCACCAAAATGACTAGCGATGATGAGGCTTACAAAATCTTATTTGTAAATTTGAGAGGGGAGTATCCACGTGGTAAATTTGAACTCATGAAACACAAACTCCAGATATACACCTGGGCTTTTGATACTGATTCACATAAACCAGACTTGTCAGGTACATACTTGCATACTTATTTTTCTCCCTCCTTCGTTTAATAAATAAATTAATTCCAATTGTTAAATGTTTTTTCCTATTAATAACGATAACAACTTGATTGATTGATTGTTGTAGCCAAAGAAAACATTAATTGGGATCCCGAGTTGTTAAAAGTGTCATTTTATCAGTATAAAACCCTACCCTATGAACAAAGGTGATTTACTACTGTATTCTGGCCATTATAATGTTACTATTTAAATTCAAATTACATTACATACTGCCTAATTGTGTTATTCTTCTGAATATAATATATTGTAGGCGACAATGGCTAATAGCACATTTCCTTTTAAAACAACCGTGAGTATTCTTTCTTCTATCTATCTATCTATCTATCAGTTTTTATCTTTATCCAATTCTACTTTTTCTTATATATTTCCAATTATACTTGCCTTATTGTTTATTGATCACCGTGGCCATTTCATTGTAGTTTTATGGCGCGTATAATTCAAAATTATCGTATACCAACTGACGAAGAAAAACGTAGGTATCGGTTGCAGATCCCCGATATACGCTTCTTCGACGAGGACTTCTAATATTTTACTTATCATGATGATGAGTGCCATGGCTGTACTTACTTTTTTATTTAATTCTTTTCTTATGCTATGGAGTTTGATGAATGCTGAAAAATAAACTGGTGTAGTTGTATTTGATTTTGATGAATGTTTAAAATAAAATTGTTATAATAATAATAATAATATAGATATGGATAGTCAATTTTGGTGTATACATATAGTCAATTTTGGTACACAAAGTATGTATTTTTATATTGAGATTTTAGGCTATAAATACTCATGAATGCAAGCATTAAACTTGCACCATTTCTCACACTTACAAAGTGTTTCTTTCTTTCTCTCCATTATCATCTTTGTTCTTACACTTCATTATTAGTATTCTAAATCAAGAATCAAATCACTAAAGGTAGTTATAAGCCTACTGAATTATAACATCAAGAATCAAACCACTAAAGGTAGTTATAAGCCTACTGAATTATAACATCAAGAATCAAACCACTAAAGGTAGTTATAAGCCTACTGAATTATAACACGTTATCAGCACGATAATCTTAATACTAAATATGGTTGGCTCTGCCACCAAAATGATATATGGTCGGTTATACCACCAAAATGATATATGGTCGGTTATACCACCAAAATGATATATGGTCGGTTATACCACCAGAATGATATAGGTCGGTTATACCACCTGAAAAAATATATGGTCGACACTGTCGCCAAATTTTCATTTATGTTTACTAATATTTATATTTTTGTTATATAACATTTATTTATGATTGCTTACACATGGTCGACACTGTCACCTACTTATCATTTATGTTATATTAAATTTATGTTTAATGTTTATATACTTATGAATATAAATTGACTCTAATTTATCATGATGTTTGTTTTAATTTTTGATAATAGAAAATGTCGAATCTGGAAAAGCTTAAATTTACTCCTTTAGAATCAACGGGAAACAACTACATGCCATGGGTTATAAAAGTAAAAATGCATCTTAAATCAATGGGCATTCTTGAAACCATAAATGAAAACAACACTTGTTCTGAAAAAGAACAAGCTACGGCATGTTGCTTTATTCATCAACATATTGATGAATGCTTACAAAATAATTATGTGACTGTAGAAGATCCCCATGTTTTATGGGAAGGTCTCAAAAGCAGATTCAATAATCAAAGAGAAATTTTACTTCCAGCTGTAATGGAACAATGGAGAACATTAAGGTTCCAAGACTTTAAGAAAGTAAATGAATACAGCTCAGCTCTGTATAATACATGTTCACAACTTAAATTCTGTGGACATGAAATTAGTGATGCAGACATGATGGAGAAAACTTTCTCCACAATGAATGCTGCAAACATCACAGTGCAAAGAAATTTGAGAATGCTAAAGTTCAAAACATATCCTGAACTTAATTCATATCTCTTAGTTGCAGAGCAAAATGATGAGCTATTAATGAAAAATCAGCAATCCCGTCCTACTGGTACACTTGCAATCCCTGAAGCAAATACTGCAAATAATTATAAACAGGGACAAGGACGCGGGCAAGGTCGTGGTTATAATAACCATCACCATCATCATGCCAAAAGCCATAACTATGGTAGAAACCATCCTTATGGTAATGGTAATGGGCGTGGACGTGGTCGTGGTCGTGGCCGTGGTGGTCAAAGAAATAGTAATCCACGAAAATATAAATATCAACCACAAAACAAGCCCATTAAACAAGATGTTGAAGAAAATTCTTCTAAAAATTCTGAAGAATCTTGCTACAGATGTGGTAGAATGGGCCACTGGGCTAATACTTGCCGAACATCTAAACATCTTGTTAAGATGTATCAGGATTCGCTGAAAGGTAAAGAAAAGGAAGTAAATTTTGTGGATAATATTGATCCAACAGTCACTAAGAAACCATCTGATTTATATGAAGATTTCTTGAATGTTTAAGTTGTGTGTCTTTTGAAAAATAAACGATTTAATATCGTCTGTCTTTGTCATTATGTTTGCTAAATGTTTCAGTACTATCTATTTGCGTTTAAAATATTGTGTAATATTAATGTACTCACTATTTATTTCTTATATATGAAGTTCAATATGAATTTTGCTGGAATACAACATCAATCAAGTGGTGGAGATCTCTGTATAGCAGACAGTGGAACTACACACACTATACTTAAATCCGAGAAATATTTTATTGATCTAAAACCAACGGAAGGAACTATACATACAATATCAGGACCTGCTAACTTGATAAAAGGGATAGGAAAGGCAAATTTCATACTACCAAATGGTACAAAATTTTTAATAAATGATGCCTTATTTTCTCCCAAGTCAAGCAGAAATTTATTGAGTTTCTCCGACATATACCTTAACGGGTATGATTATCAGTCAGTGACAACAGAAAATGAGAAATATTTAAGTATCACTGACAAGAGTCATGTGGTTGAAAAACTGCCAAGACTTAGTTCTGGATTACATTATACACATATAAATGTACCAGAAATACATATGGTAGTTAACGAAAAATATATTGATCCTGGTGTATTCAGTTTATGGCATAACAGATTAGGCCATCCAGGATCAACAATGATGAAAAGGATTATTGAATGTACTCATGGACATCCACTAAAGGATAGAAAAATCCATCATGATACAATGGTTCCATGTACATCTTGCTCTCTTGGAAAATTGATAACTAGACCCTCACCACTTAAGGTTGAGAAAGAATCACCAATGTTTCTTGAAAGAATTCAAGGTGATATATGTGGACCAATTCATCCACCATGTGGACCATTTAGATATTTCATGGTTCTAATAGACGCATCTAGCAGATGGTCTCATGTTTGTCTGTTATCAAGCCGTAATGTGGCATTTGCAAAATTTCTTGCCCAAATTATTAAATTGAGAGCTCATTTTCCTGATTACACCATTAAAAGGGTGAGACTTGATAATGCTGGTGAATTTACATCTCAAGCATTTAATGACTATTGCATGTCTATAGGAATTGTTGTTGAACATTCTGTTGCTCATGTGCATACACAAAATGGTTTAGCCGAGTCATTGATTAAACGTTTACAGTTAATCGCTAGACCATTGATAATGAGAACAAAACTCCCTGTATCTATATGGGGTCATGCAATTTTACATGCTGCTGCATTGATTCGCATCAGACCAAGTGCAAGTCATAAATATTCCCCCCTACAACTTGCTTTTGGTCAAGAGCCAAATATTTCCCATCTTAGAACATTTGGTTGTGCAGTGTATGTTCCAATTGCGACACCACAACGTACAAAAATGGGTCCTCAAAGGAGGTTGGGAATATATGTTGGATATGAAACATCTTCAATATTAAGGTATATTGAACCTATGACAGGTGACGTTTTTACAGCACGTTTTGCTGATTGTCATTTTAATGAAACATTGTTCCCTAGATTAGGGGGAGAAATGAAAAATAAAGAAAATGATGTTTCATGGTGTGAACCTCAATTAAAGTATCTTGATCCTCGCACAAAAGAATGCGAGACAGAAGTTCAAAAGATAATGCATATACAAGAACTTGCAAATCAATTGCCTGATGCATTTACAGATACAAAAACGGTGACAAAATCATATATACCAGCAGTAAATACTCCAGCTCGAATTGAAATTCCAAAAGCTGGCAATAACGTCACTCATGAATCTTTGCCACGTCAGAAACGTGGAAGACCAATCGGTTCAAAGGATAAAAATCCTCGAAAAAGAAAATCAGCTGATAATGAAGTAAAAGAAAGTGTTCAAGAAGAACCACAAATCAGTACTCCTACTGCAGAGGAGATTGATGATGTCAATACAGAAATTGCAATCAATTATGCATATTCAAAAATATTATGGAACCGAAATGAAATGAAAAATCTTGATGAGAAATTTTCATTTAATGTTGCATATGACATCATGAATAATGATGATGATCCAGAACCAACATCTATGGTTGAATGTCAAAATAGACATGATTGGGCTCAATGGAAAGAAGCAATACGAGCTGAATTAGAATCACTCAATAAAAGAAAAGTTTTCGGATCCATCATTCTCACTCCTAAAGATGTGAAACCTGTAGGATACAGATGGATTTTTGTCCGAAAAAGAAATGAGAAAAATGAAGTTACAAGGTATAAAGCTAGACTTGTAGCTCAAGGTTTTTCTCAAAGACCGGGAATTGATTATGAAGAAACTTATTCTCCTGTTATGGATGCAATTACTTTTAGGTACTTAATCAGTCTGGCAGTTTCTAAAAATTTAGAAATGCATCTCATGGATGTTGTGACTGCTTATCTATATGGATCACTTGATAGTGATATATATATGAAGATACCTGAAGGATTTAAGGTACCAGAAGCATCAAATGCAAAACCCAAAGAAATGTATTCGATTAAATTACAAAGATCTTTATATGGGTTAAAACAATCGGGACGTATGTGGTATAACCGATTAAGTGATTACTTGATAAGCAAAGGGTATACAAATAATCTTACTTGCCCTTGTGTTTTCATTAAGAAAACAACATCCGGATATGTGATCATAGCTGTTTATGTTGATGATCTTAACATCATAGGTACAAATAAAGAGATCCATGAAGCCATTCAACTTCTAAAGAAAGAATTTGAAATGAAAGATCTCGGAAAAACCAAGTATTGCCTTGGTTTACAAATTGAGCATATGCCTAATGGTTTACTTGTACATCAAACAACATATACTGAAAAGATTTTGAAACGTTTCAATATGGACAAGGCAAAACCATTAAGTACTCCTATGGTTGTTAGATCACTCAATGTTGAAGCTGATCCATTTCGTCCATGTGAAGATCAAGAAGACATTCTTGGACCAGAAGTACCATATCTTAGTGCAATTGGAGCTCTTATGTATCTTACAAATTGTACAAGACCTGACATTTCTTTTGCAGTTAATTTGTTGGCAAGGTTCAGCTCTGCTCCTACCAAAAGACACTGGAATGGGATCAAACACATATTTCGATACCTTCGAGGAACTACTGATTTAGGATTATTTTATTCTAACGAATCAAAACAAGATTTGGTTGGTTATGCAGATGCAGGTTATTTATCTGATCCACATAAAGCTAAATCTCAAACTGGATATGTATTCCTAAATGGAGGTACTGCAATATCATGGCGTTCTCAAAAACAAACACTTGTTGCTACATCGTCAAATCATGCCGAAGTGATTGCATTACATGAAGCTACTCGAGAATGTTTTTGGTTGAGATCAATGACACAACTCATTACTGATTCTTGTGGACTAGAACGCGATAAAAGTCCAACAACTATCTATGAAGATAATGCAGCTTGCATAGCACAGATGAAAGAAGGGTATATCAAAAGTGACCGAACAAAACACATACCACCTAGATTCTTCTCATACACTCAAAATCTCATTAAGGACAACCAGATTGAAATGAGATATGTGCAATCTAGCAAAAACTCTGCTGATCTTTTCACGAAAGCACTTCCAACTGCTATTTTCAGAACACACGTTCATAACATTGGCATGAGACATGTTCAAATGATGTAACAGCTGAAGCGATGTCTACTTGAGGGGGAGTCAACTCCATGCTGCACTCTTTTTCCCTTAGCTAAAGTTTTTTTTCCCACTGGGTTTTCTTTAGCAAGGTTTTTAACGAGGCAGTAATTTATAGTTGATCTTCAACAAAATAAAATTGCTATCCAAGGGGGAGTGTTATAATAATAATAATAATATAGATATGGATAGTCAATTTTGGTGTATACATATAGTCAATTTTGGTACACAAAGTATGTATTTTTATATTGAGATTTTAGGCTATAAATACTCATGAATGCAAGCATTAAACTTGCACCATTTCTCACACTTACAAAGTGTTTCTTTCTTTCTCTCCATTATCATCTTTGTTCTTACACTTCATTATTAGTATTCTAAATCAAGAATCAAATCACTAAAGGTAGTTATAAGCCTACTGAATTATAACATCAAGAATCAAACCACTAAAGGTAGTTATAAGCCTACTGAATTATAACATCAAGAATCAAACCACTAAAGGTAGTTATAAGCCTACTGAATTATAACAAAAATGGTTTAGTGGCGTCTCTCAAATTTATATTTATTTATACATGCTTACCTGCCTCTACGTGAGTAAGTTTTCCTATCTATTTCTTTTTATAAAAACATGTCTACATTATCACCATCAAGGTGAGGTGAGGTGATGATTAGATTAGTTAGATCCATTTCCAGAAACAACAATAGCTCTCTGTTAGCTTCTTCAAGTAGACATATGATGCCATGAGACTTTGAAATTCTGATGTGTTTTCTATCTGATTAGTTAGTAATTTGCAGTAATAGTTTTGGGTGGTGTTAGCATCATAAGTTATCCATGTTCGATTGCTTAACAACCCTTACTTTCAGATAATGATTTCAAGAACTATGTAACTTTGTCTAACCGTCTTTCTCGATGTGTGCATTCCAGGAATTCCGTGGTTATCTACTAAGTTTCTTCCAACGTAAGTTACAAATCTTGTTAGAAAACTAACTAGTAGAGGAATTAAGGGCAAATTAAGGCTTGTGAACATAAAGAAATATATACTTGAAGCCCACCACAAACATCAAACATCATGTTGGCGGGTGGTTTTGGCCGATTGAAGGCTGGATTTGGTCGTCTTCTTTTCTGTGGGTTCCGTTCGCTCCATCCTCCCTTTCTTCGTTTCTTGTTCGGGGTATCACGTTGTTGAGGCCGACTTCGAAAAATCAAGGTTTACGGGGGTCGTCTCTTGAGGGCTTTTCGACCGCCCGGACGGTGGTTTTGTCTGTTTGATGGGTGACTTACTACGGTTTGCTGGTCTTAGGGTGGGTGTTTTTGGGTTTTCCAGTGGACGGTACTTGCCGGAGGGATGGCTAATTTTGTCCTTCATGACGGGTTGTTGATGTGGTGGATCAGGAGGTCCTTTGTGGGCTTGGCTGAGCTCAGGAGTTTATATTGATAGGTTTAGATTTAGGTGGGGGGCTGCACTTGTTTTTAGCTGCTCATATTTTGGTACATACAGTGTACATATTCACCTACTACTGTGTTGATCATATTCTTATTCTTGTAAAGACCCCCTTTTTGAAGCAATATCATCAACCTAAGTTGCTTTTTCATATAAGCTTTGTGGGCTACAGCACATCTCCCACGTAGTTGCTACGTGTGCAGTTGGTGTTACTGCTAATAATTACATCACGAATGATTATTGTCATCAAGTGTTGTCACTTACATCGCACAGGTAACGATTTTGCACTCTTAGGAGGCTAATTAACTAATTAAGTAAGGGGCATTATACCTGCCTGGCTGGTGTGTATAATCTTAGATGGAGGAATATAGGATTCTTGAAGCAACAAGATTGATTATCCAAGAAGAAGCAGCTCATCAAGCTAAAACTTTGTGAAGCTAGAGATAGGGTTATGAATGACACAATGATTAATAGGGTATTGCAAATACAGTCATAACCCCCCGTTACTATCATTTATTTGCTTAGACGACGTGTAGATGCACACAAACTCTTTGATGAGATGGCGAGCCACAAGCTACGCCAACTAAGTTACAAATGAATTATTGACTTTTTATGAAATCATTCATTCACTCACTCAAGAGGGTCGGTTTTTCTTTCCAGCAGCAACCATCAAGTAAGTAAAAGAAGCAATTTATTTCTTTCATCTTTGTTCAACCAAAATGATTTGATGGGTAATTAATTAATGGGAGGCTAACTTCTTGTAATATACTAGTTAGTTAGTCAGTTAGTGGTGCAAACAAACAAACACGGGAAGTCAACTCGGTATATATTGCAAGGGCTCGTTTCGAAATGGGAACATATTTAAATCGGACGTGGAACTACTTGGGGGCTTCTGCTGAAAGACTCGTGGAGAAGATTCCGAAAAGGAAATCTCTATCCAATCTGAACGGGAATATCGATTGGGAGCAATTGGAGCTTTCTATTCGAAGAAAAGGAGCTAAAGAGTTATTTCTGGACATGGATATAGCTAATCTAATCATCACCTCACCTTGATGATGATAATGTAGACATGTTTTTACAAGAAGAAATAGATACAAAAGCTTACTCAAGCAGAGGCAGGCAAGCATGTATAATAAATATAAATATGAGACACACCACGAAACCATTTAATTTAAACATTCATCAAAATCAAATCATATACAACCAAACCATTTTATTTTAAGCATTCAGCAAACACCGCCACAGTACAAGAAGAAAAAAAAGAAACAAGTAAAGACATGGCATTGACACGTAATAAGTTACACTAAAGACAAAGGCAGCGGCACCAGCAACAATAAGCCGTACCTATTCAAAAGCCCACTTGTGAAACATGACACGCTTACTAAACTCCTTAAATACTTTATTACTAAACTCATCTCTCAAATTCACGGGAAAGATTTTGTAAGCCTCATCATCAGTCATTTTGAGAAAAATGTCAATAACGTCATCCATCAACACGTCCACGAGGCTTCTTATCTCCAACTCGAAAGCAGCCTGAAATGAAAAAAGAAAACTATGAAGCAAATTAATTATCCATAAATAATAGGGAAAAAAAAGGGTAAAGTGTTGTGTTCGGGTATCAGATATAAAGGTAGGCAGTTGTGTTTATCAATTAACGTCAACTTGTGAATTAATTGCCAATAAACAAATATATCCCTACTAGGTTTTAAGGTTAAGGTTGTTAATGCATATGAGAAGGGGGAAAAAAGTCCAAATTCGGAACCAGCTTCTTCTTTTAAAGTGATTATTATTATGACTGATTCCGAATCACCTTATAATAAATCAAACAACAAAATTTCTTCTAACAGGAAAGAGGCACAAATTAAATATAAAAAAAAGAAGAAAAAAAAGGCGTACAGTCATAAGATCGAGAGCATGTATCTAATTGGCTTGGCGAAATTTGGAGTTGAACTCATTCAACTTCTGCCGGGCGAGGGTTTCATCATCGGCATAATCATTCTGGATCTTTGCACGTTCCTCACAGAACAATTGAACCTTCTCAAGGATTTTACTATCGCCTGTGAGTCCATCTACATAGCGCAAGCCGTACTTGTAACTATTTTGGACCCGTAAAGACTCCCTTTTAAAGGGCTCGGGGTCAAAACGTATATCGTCCGAAGAATAAATACACATCTCAGTCTCAGTCACGGTCACGGTCTCGGTCTCAGCTACTATTTGTTTATCATGCTGCATGTTATGTTTTCTGCTACAATCATTCAATTACTATTCAAGTTTTTTTTTTTTTCTTTTTCGCTAAAAAAGACGATAACATTAAAACTAAGTAGATGAAAAAACGAACAGAGATACAAACGAACCAAAAGCACTGCAAGGCTTGGGAACAGTAAACAAACTCTAAACAAAATGTAGAGCAAAAGGTAACTAAGTCCGAGCCTTGGCAACCAGATCACTAAAACGAGTCCGTACAAAACCCCAAACAAAAACCCAAATCTACCCAAACAACACAATAACAACAAACCGATAAACCGCTTTACCTTTCCGGGTTTTTATGATCCGCTTAACAACCAAACCTTCAACCTTATATCGAATAAGTTTCTTCTTCGGTGGATTTTCAATCGCATATGAGGAGACATTTGCCGAATAGCTACCAATCCTAGGCACGAAAGGAGGGAGCGAACCCTCCTTCTCGAGACCGTCAGAAAAACCGACATTCCGATCCACTTCAACACCACAAACATCGTCAGAGTTCCCCAACACTTCATTACCCGCATCAGATTTTTTTAAAGCAATAACAGAATAACCGAACAGCTATTAATCAAGTTGTTAATGATAAATAAGTAACAATAACAATATTAAGAAGAAGAATAAGAATAAAATAATAAATTTACAAATAGATTTGATTTGTTATGTAGCACCTTATTTTATTGTTGGTGTTAAATTTATTTAAAACTTTAATTTTAGGTCATAGATTTTCATTTGGTCAACAATATTAAGGTGATTTTATAAATTACTTGTTATTTACATTTATTCTCAACAATAATTATGTTTAGAAGTCCATAACTCATCTTAAATTTTGGTGTTTGCATTTTGTAAAGTTATATTAACTTGTAACAATAATACGTAAAAAGTAAAAATAAATATTAAACGGAAAAAAATTGAAATAGTAAATTTAGAGAGTAAAGTTGAAGGAAGGAAAAGAAGAATGAAAGAGTGCGTAAATATAATGATTTTGATGAAAAAAAAAAAATGTATAAAGAGAAAATATAAAGGCTAACCCTTATGAATAGTACTCTCTCTTTTAAGATATACAAGAAGAAAAAGAAAAGAGTGAAAGACAGGTGATGACATCAGTTGAGTAGTAAATTGGGTGGTTATATGGTAAAGTATATCTCTCTTTTTTTTTTCTTCATATCTTTGATTTATCTGTAAGAGTGGTCAACATCAGTTGAGTAGTAAATTAGCAACAATTTACGGTGTAAATTCATAAAGGGTTTAGTTACACCAAGTCCATTGAATGTTGGATAATAAAGCAACAAGTGATGAATTCGATGAATTATTTGATATTCTTTCAACTTCCTATCGAAAAGGGGGGTGAATGACATGCTTATGTCACTTTTGCTTATCTGTCTAATTCTAAACTTTCAACTTCCAATCGGAAAGGGGTTAATTTGATTAAAGTTGAACAGAATACAATCCAGTTGGGATTATTATGTAATTGAAGAATAACAAGAACATACCTGTCAAGACTGCTGGTTGATATGAATCAGCATTATCAGTCTCACTCTCAGTAGCTGCAATTTGTTTATCCTGCTGCATGTTTTCTGCTACAATAAGCTGTTAATAATAGAAAAGTACGTAGTAACAAATTTAAATAATAAATAATAATAATAAAATTATCGAAAATATTATAATATATATACCAAGAGTATCATATGGAGATTTTGAATCCGTCGAATTAGAAGCCCTAGAAAACATCCTCCTTTGATGATTTCTAAATCCACCCCATGATAAAGTTTCCATCTTTTTAACATATGATGAATCAATCAATCGAGGCTTTAAAGAATCAGGGTTTTGTTGTTACGATCCCACATCGCCCAAGTATGGGATTGGGTGATGGCTTATAAGTCAAGGTGTTCCCTCCTCCTTCAAGCTAGCTTTTGGGAGTGAGTTCTACACTTGGGCTTATGGCTAGTCCGAGCTCACCCCCGGTTCTTCCCCAGGTGAGAATTCGGGTCATCCCCGGTTCGTCCCCAGAAGACCATGACAATTGGTATCAGAGCTAGCCAGCCTTTCGGGACCCGACACCTCGGAGTGGTGGCCTATGGAGTGGTGGCTTGGACCAGAAGAGAGGGTGCCAACCGTGACCAACATAGCCGTGACCAACGAGGACGTTGGTTCTTTAAGGGTGGGGTATTGTTACGATCCCACATCGCCCAAGTATGGGATTGGGTGATGGCTTATAAGTCAAGGTGTTCCCTCCTCCTTCAAGCTAGCTTTTGGGAGTGAGTTCTACACTTGGGCTTATGTGTGACAACCCGGAAATTTTTGACCAAATTTAAACTTTATCTTTAAATAATTTAACGTTTCCGACACGATAAGCAAAGTCTATGAAGTTGAATCTCAAAATTTTAGAACTGTTTCATTACATTTGACTGCTCTCGACGATTCATGAACAATTATATGTATGTATATATATATATATATATATATATATATATATATATATATATATATATATGTGTGTGTGTGTGTGTGTGTGTGTGTGCAAGTAAAAAACGACTTTCCTACAGTAAAATACTATTTGCTACAGTAAAATGACTTTGCTACAGTAAAACACTATTTGATACAGTGAAACACTATTTGCTACAGTGAAACCGTATTTTGCTACAGTGAAAACGAGTTGCTACAGTGATTTGCTACAGTACACACTATTTGCTACAGCAAACACTATTTGCTACAGTAAACACTATTTGCTACAGTAAACACTATTTGCTACAGTGAACACTATTTGCTACAGTAAATACTATTTGATGTCGACGAACTAGCAAACAAAAACGGATAAGGCGGCCATGCGATCGCATGGCAAAAACACTGAAAACTCGTGCGATCGCATGGGGTACTGTAGCAGGCCACATACTATAAAAACCCGATTTCGTTCAGTTATTTTTCTTCAATCATTTTACTCAGTATATATTTAAATTATTTATTATTATTATTATTATTATTATTATTATTATTATTATTATTAATATTAAGATTAATATTATTATTAATCTTATCATTATTAGTAGTATTAGTATTATTATTATTTATACATAAAATACTACGACGAGGTCATGAGCGTGTCACTTTCAAAATGGATTTTCAAACGGGATAGAGCTAAGGAAATTATGGGTTATAACTATGAAAGTTATGGGTAATATTCATGGGTATTATTCGCAAGACAAACCTAGTGTTTATCATCTCTGTTGCGTCTACGTACTTTCCTGCAATATTGGATCACAATATTGATACGTGAGCATTCATATCTTATCTTTTATATATTAATAGTGTATCCATGTCTAGTGCTCGAGTATATATATTTATGCATGCTTGTATGCTAAATTTTGTCGTTAAACAGTTATGATGAATCACGAAGTAAATACATATATTACTGATAAAAGGTATATGATATGCATGTTTCTGGAAAGCTGGCGAAAAATCAATAACTTTTCATTTAAAAATCGCGTAATTTCGGTGAACGAATTAAAAGATATGATCAACTGAATTATGATTGACATTAATTGAAATTGCTTTTGAAACTTGTTTGTAAGATTGATAAATTGGATTTTTGAATATTACCAGCCAAGTAAATGAATCCATATATAAGGCACGTCTTGTTTTGTTGAATTATTGTCAAAATTGACTTTTTGAAACGACTTTGGATAACTTTTGTATGTCGATCTCGAGCATTAGGATTGTTATACACTATGACCTGACCTAGCTTGATAGACATTTATTGACCAACATATGTTCTCTAGGTTGAGATCTACGATTATTTGGTAATCCGAGTTTCAGTCACATTTTGGTGAACGACTTTATATGCTGCTAAGGTGAGTTTCATATGCTCCCTTTTTAATTGCTTTTGCAATCTATATTTTTGGACTGAGAATACATGCACTTTATTTAAAACGCAATGGATACAAGTACATACTAAATTCTACACTGAGTTTGAACTGAAAATCCCTTAGCTTTGGTAACTAGTAACTGCTTGTTATAAGAACTGGTGGGCGAGAGTAGTTGTATATGGATCCATAGGGCTTGATATCCCCGTCCGAGCTAGAGCACTTGACTTTTAACGGACGTATGCTATTTGAGAAGCGTACACGTTGGTTTGCGTGTATTATTAAGATGATTATACAAAGGGTACAAATTATATATACGTTAAGTTTAGTTACCAGGGTGCTCAATTTCGTAGAATATTTTGATAAACATTTTTGAATGAAACAACTGAAATCTTGTGATCCACTTTTATATACAGATTATGCGAAACACTAAAACTATGAACTCACCAACTTTTGTGTTGACACTTGTTAGCATGTTTATTCTCAGGTTCCCTAGAAGTCTTCCGCTGTTTGCTTATATGTTATACAAGCTATGTGCATGGAGTCTTACATGACATATTTTTCGAGGAAACATTGCATTCACCAAATCATCACCATGTATCATATTTTGACTGCATTGTCAACGGAAGTACTATTGTAAACTATTACTTACGGTGATTGTCTATATGTAGAAATCATCAGATGTCGAAAACCTTTGATTTAAATATTCATTTATGGTGTGCCTTTTCAAAAGAATGCAATGTTTACAAAACGTATCATATAGAGGTCAAATACCTCGCAATGAAATCGATGAATGACGTGTTCGTCCATATGGATTTGGAGCGATAGTCACAGTTGGTATCAGAGCGTTGGTCCTAGTGAACCAGGTCTTGCATGAGTGTGTCTAACTGATAGTTGTTAAGATACATTAGTAAGTCTGGACTTCGACCATGTCTGCATGTTAAAAGTTTTGCTTATCATTTCTTGTCGAAATTACATGTTTATCATTCTTAAGTCTAGACACGTTTTTCTGCATTTATTGCATAAATAGTGTATAGACAAAAATTCATATCTTAGCGTATCTGTTACTGTAAACTTTTCCAGACATCTTCCGAAAATTTCTCCGTAATTTATGGAATTTGGTATTATATATGCATATGTAAATTATGTATTGAAGAATACCAAACTAAATTCTATAATCTAATTCATATAAAAAATCATCTCCCTAATTATATAAGATGGATCCCGTATCTAGTTCAAATTCCTTGAACTCCGACAGCTATTCCGATATGGATATTCACCTGAATTCCGAAGACAGTGTAACCGGAATGGATCAACCAATCAGCCATCACCTATTCTGGATGAATTGGGGATGGGTTCGTAGCTTACTTAGTCATTGGAGACAAGAAGAAGGCGATCCCTTCCATCCACCACATTGCCCTCTTGGCGAAGAACCTGAAGCACTTACCGGCGAACCTGTTCGTAATACCATTTTCTCTCTCATTTCCAGAGTATCTAGTCATGATTATATACTATCTCACATTCTAAATCTTATTCGTCCGCTCGTCCGAACCACCGATCATCCCGGTATAATAGAAGAAGTCAACGAGCTTCGCGCTCGGGTAGTGGCTTTGGAGAATATGGTGCGAAGGTTACAAACACCAGCAGCAGCACCAGCAGCATAACCAGTACCACCATCATCAACAACAACAGTACCATTACCACTACCAACAACCACATCCGCATCCCACACCTCAATATCACATCTAAAAACTGTACTTCGGATATCAACATCATACGCACCGTAGATACCAAGGAGTGCCAACAACAATAAATGATGAAGTATTGATTCATAACTTCATCGAAGAAATATTCTACGGCGATTATGTAATCTCTAAAATCTTAGAGATTATTTATCCCAGTTCTAACCGTAAATCAGATGAATAGAAGGAAGAATAGAAACCCTGACAAGAATGATGAGTAAGGTACAAGCTAGACTTGTTTTACCAACAGCATCAATAGTACCCTTAGCCTCACCAGCACAGTCTGTGCTGTCAACATCATTAGAATCATCAGCACCTCTAACATCACAAGCTCCGCCAGTTCAATAAAGCACCGTGGATATTATTACAAGTCAACAACGCGTATATTTGTATCAACGAGTTATGAAATATTAACTCATTCCCTCTGAAAAATTTATATGTATATCTTATATATATTTTAAAACCATCATAAATATTTTCGTACTAAGCTATTAAGTATGAATTGAAAAAGGGTAAATACTACTCGGTTAAATTCATATTACTAATATGCTATGATGTACATCCTTCGTTAACAACTTAACCTTCGTTAACTACAATCTCTGTTTCAATCCAATGAATTCCGTTTCATAATAAACCAAGTGTATTATTCAATAACATGGTTGATTTTACACTTTTATCTTCGATGCACTCGAAACTTTCTAGAAAACATCATTTGCACCTTGCGAAGTTTGCAAGAATTCCACGAATATCAACACCCTTCACCGAGGAATATCAATAAGAATAAATAATGAAGTATTGATTTCATTAGCGAAATACTCCGCAAAGATTATGTAATCTTTAATATTTTAGAGATTATTCATTTCTAATTCAAGCCGAAAATCAAATGAGCTTAATATGATATTAACTCATTAAATCTGTATAACATCTGAAGAAAATATACATACATATATTTTCATAAAAACGGTAATAAAAATTCTTTTGTACAAAGTATTAATTGTGAAATCTTTAACGGGTAGGTAATACTCGGGAAATATATAAGTTCACAATTAATATGTTATACTGTACATTCTTCAACTTTGATTCAAAAATTATTAACAATGCTCACAACGATATACAATCGTTTTCATACAAATTCGATTACATATTGACGGATCAGAATCCAAGTCATAACTCTGAACCGGTGACATCATTCTTAGATCTCGACATCTTTCAAAGCTATACTTTGACTTCAAAACTGTGCAAGATCCTTTAGCGTTGTTTTTACCGAAAATAATCTTGCAATCCTTTTCAAAGTATCCAGTTTTATCACACTTCCAACCAACTTCGACTTTTCATATTAGCCTTATTGTGACTTTGATATATACGTTCTTGTTACTGGGAAACCTTTCATGTTCCACCACATTAGCAGTAAATTTACCAACAACTCCATTGATCTTTGACCTTCCGAAAAATCATAATATTCATTGAAATCCTATCATGTACTCATCCACATCTTGTAACAATAATTGCCATATCAACTACCGGGAATTAGCAATCAGTATTTCGAATATCGCAGCAATTCTACGTCAACAGTTATATATATATACATATAATGTCTATCTTCTAGACTTACATACTTCGAATGTGAAGTTTCTGAAAAACATCCCAAACTATGAACTAGTTCTCTGAAATTGGAACAATGCTGATGAAGCAGCAAAAACTGTAAACGACCTTAACAGTCAAAAGTTTAATGATAAAGAATAGTATGGTGGTAAAGCTGAGAAAAAGAGAATGTTTGGAACTGGAAAACAGATTGAGCAAATTATGAAGGAGGCTGTGGATAAATCACAAAGACTGAACCTGCCTTCAAAGAATCCAAATGATTCAGTGTCTGCTGAAATCCTTAGTAAATACCTTGCTCTTTACTCTAAAACCTTTGCCGACAATATTCTTCATCATCATCATTATCTTAAATATTCTAAGATATCATCATATCTTTCATTATAAATATCCTCGATATTTCTGAAGATATTTTCATAACCATTCTTATTTGAAATCATTCATCTCTTCGCGCTATCTGTGTTATAACATAAAAGAAACTATTTTAGTTTCTAACATCTGAAAAATTCGAAATTTTTTTTAATGTTTTGAAGTAGTGTTGGGAACTGAAGCATGAATTAGTATAATATAATGACACTTGATCAACGTGATTATATTACAGTAAGTCATGCTGAGTTTCTAATGGAACGTGATAAGGGTTCACAGATTCCACCCTCATCATGTGCCATGTTACACGACTCTTACATTCTAATCTCTAAACATATCAAGAAAATATTTTTCTTGATGATTCGGTCTTTTCCAGATATTCTGGTAATTTGACAAATCAAGATCGTGCCATTACAATTTCTTTCTTAGAATGTTAGTATTGTTTATCCAAAATTTCATACCTACGAATTCTGAACCATTATTCGCTTGACTTAAAGTCGGGAAGAGAAAACGAAAGCATGAAGCTCCGAAATATAAAGGAGAATATAAGCCCGATAACAACCCTGAAATTTACAAATCGTGTATATCAATGCGTATAGCAATATAAAGACACGGGAGAATGAAAAACACTATAACCCCAAGGTAATGGTAGAAGAAAATAACTTCCTCCGGTGGTAGATGAAAAAGAAGAATGACAGATATGAAAGTTAGGAGTATATCAAGAATCAGAACTGGATGAAGCATTTTCACAATCTTTTGAAAGTATGAATTAAGGAAGAAGATGTAGGAGTGATGAAAATAATGAAACGGAAGTGGTTAATTTATAGCAAAATATCAGACATAGCAATCGAGGCAGATTACGCATTTAATCAAAGGAAATCTTAATTTCCTTAAAATCCGAAGAATCAAATCTTATTTAGATTATGAAGATTTTCTATTCCTTAAATTCCGGAAATCAATTGTTACTACGTCAAGAGATAAGACGCATCTCTATTCTCCATTTCACTCGATTACGATAACTTCTCTCATACGCTTCGAGTAATTGGATTGCTTTATCCATATTGTTCAACGGTGATAAAACTCTATTTACCAACTCATATTCGTCATGAAAACATTTTTATTGTCAGCCATGACGACCTCACTCAAATTTCGGGACGAATTTTCTTTAACGGATTGGTACTGTGACAACCCGGAAATTTTTGACCAAATTTAAACTTTATCTTTAAATGATTTAACGTTTCCGACACGATAAGCAAAGTCTATGAAGTTGAATCTCAAAATTTTAGAACTGTTTCATTACATTTGACTGCTCTCGATGATTCATGAACAATTATATGTATGTATGTATATATATATATATATATATATATATATATATATATATATATATATATATATATATATATATATATATATATATATGCACAAGTAAAAAACGACTTTCCTACAGTAAAACACTATTTGCTACAGTAAAATGACTTTGCTACAGTAAAACACTATTTGATACAGTAAAACACTATTTGCTACAGTGAAACCGTATTTTGCTACAGTGCTACAGTGAAAACTACAGTAAACACTATTTGCTACAGCAAACACTATTTGCTACAGTAACACTATTTGTTGCAGTAAACACTATTTGATGTCGACGAACTAGCAAACAAAAACGGATAAGGCGGCCATGCGATCGCATGGCAAAAACACTGAAAACTCGTGCGATCGCATGGGGTACTGTAGCAGGCCACATACTATAAAAACTCGATTTCGTTCAGTTATTTTTCTTCAATCATTTTACTCAGTATATATTTAAATTATTTATTATTATTATTATTATTATTATTATTATTATTATTATTATTATTATTATTATTAATATTAAGATTAATATTATTATTAATCTTATCATTATTAGTAGTATTAGTATTATTATTATTTATACATAAAATACTACGACGAGGTCATGAGCGTGTCACTTTCAAAATGGGTTTTCAAACGGGATAGAGCTAAGGAAATTATGAGTTATAACTATGGAAGTTATGGGTATTATTCGCAAGACAAACCTAGTGTTTATCATCTCTGTTGCGTCTACGTACTTTCCTGCAATATTGGATCACAATATTGATACGTGAGCATTCATATCTTATCTTTTATATATTAATTGTGTATCCATGTCTAGTGCTCGAGTATATATATTTATGCATGCTTGCATGCTAAATTTTGTCGTTAAACAGTTATGATGAATCACGAAGTAAATACATATATTACTGATAAAAGGTATATGATATGCATGTTTCTGGAAAGCTGGCGAAAAATCAATAACTTTTCATTTAGAATCGCGTAATTTCGGTGAACGAATTAAAAGATATGATCAACTGAATTATGATTGACATTAATTGAAATTGCTTTTGAAACTTGTTTGTAAGATTGATAAATTGGATTTTTGAATATTACCAGCCAAGTAAATGAATCCATATATAAGGCACGTCTTGTTTTGTTGAATTATTGTTAAAATTAACTTTTTGAAACGACTTTGGATAACTTTTTTATGTCGATCTCGAGCATTAGGATTGTTATACACTATGACCTGACCTAGCTTGATAGACATTTATTGACCAACATATGTTCTCTAGGTTGAGATCTACGATTATTTGGTAATCCGAGTTTCAGTCACATTTTGGTGAACGACTTTATATGCTGCTAAGGTGAGTTTCATATGCTCCCTTTTTAATTGCTTTTGCAATCTATATTTTTGGGCTGAGAATACATGCACTTTATTTAAAACGCAATGGATACAAGTACATACTAAATTCTACACTGAGTTTGAACTGAAAATCCCTTAGCTTTGGTAACTAGTAACTGCTAGTTATAAGAACTGGTGGGCGCGAGTAGTTGTATATGGATCCATAGAGCTTGATATCCCCGTCCGAGCTAGAGCACTAGCCTTTTAACGGACGTATGCTATTTGAGAAGCGTACACGTTGGTTTGCGTGTATTATTAAGATGATTATACAAAGGGTACAAATTATATATACGTTAAGTTTAGTTACGAGGGTGCTCAATTTCGTAGAATATTTTGATAAACATTTCTGAATGAAACAACTGAAATCTTGTGATCCACTTTTATATACAGATTATGCAAAACACTAAAACTATGAACTCACCAACCTTTGTGTTGACACTTGTTAGCATGTTTATTCTCAGGTTCCCTAGAAGTCTTCCGCTGTTTGCTTATATGTTATACAAGCTATGTGCATGGAGTCTTACATGGCATATTTTTTGAGGAAACGTTGCATTCACCAAATCATCACCATGTATCATATTTTGACTGCATTATTAACGGAAGTACTATTGTAAACTATTATTTACGGTGATTGTCTATATGTAGAAATCATCAGATGTCGAAAACCTTTGATTTAAATATTCATTTATGGTGTGCCTTTTCAAAAGAATGCAATGTTTACAAAACGTATCATATAGAGGTCAAATAACTCGCAATGAAATCGATGAATGACGTGTTCGTCCATATGGATTTGGAGCGATCGTCACATTATGGCTAGTCCGAGCTCACCCCCGGTTCGTCCCCAGGTGAGAATTCGGGTCTTCCCCGGTTCGTCCCCAGAAGACCATGACATTTGTATCGGATTCGAAAGGTTAACAATAAATCGAGGTCGACATGTAGCTCGATTGTAACAGCATGTGAACGATGAGCATACCGCATGATTAAGCCTAAAAATTGTCCTCAAATTGCTCATGCTTTGATTTGGGTGGCCAAACCCTAGCCTAGTTCCCAATTTCAAAAAAAAAAAAAAAAAAAAAAAAAAAACAATTACTGTACTCCGTGTCAAAGAGATAACGGAATTGACTCACGTCGTCACGTATCAGCAACGTTGCAAAATTATCTACCTCCGTCCCAATTAGATAGTCATGTTTTTTCATTTTGGGATGTCCCAAATTAATAGTCCACTTCCATAAATAGAAAGGAAAAAAGATATTTGATTGGTGGATCTGGAGAGAGAAGATATTTCATTGGTGGAGAAATGAAGTTAATGGGATTTTCTAAAACTGCGTGCCCTTTTATCTGTGGATTATTAAATTGGAACGGAGGGGTAGCGACTTTGGAAGGAGTGGTAATTAAGGAGTTTATATATTTAAAATATTAAATATTAAATTTGCAAAAATTATATTATTATATTATATTATTATATTTATTTATATTTATATTTATATTTATATGTATAATTATATAAGAAACTTATAAACATAAACGTTAACTATTGATTGAAGGATTGGTACTAGTATCTCTTTTTGTTTTTTTTTTGTTTTTTTTTTTTGAAAGGCCCTCTTTTGTTCTTCAATTAATCAATCCCTATTGATCGTAGGAGGTTTAAGAATTCATTACTTTTGTATTATTAACGTTTTGCTGTGTGCACGTTTCACTCGTATATATACTAATTATTATGGGGAGTTACTATTCACAAGGGTAGAATAGTAATTTTCACTCTCCCATGATAATTTCATAAAGTTTCACTTTTTTGCTTATTTAAGAACACATCTACAACACGCATCCTTAACATTAATCACTCCCTTCTTTGATCATACATTCATCAAACACCGACCAATTAACTGATCGCTAACTGAACAAAACCACCCACAGCCACAGCGAAGCGCGGATTTGTTTTTCTCGTTTTTCCACATGTACTGGTAAATGACTAACATCTATAATAATAAAAAAGAATTTGAAGAGAAACGGCCACTGCAACAACCTAATTCAAAAATAGAACCAACAAATAACAAAATCTTGAACAAGCAAGCGTAAATTATTCAAACAAATAACAAAATCTTGAACAAGCAAGCGTAAATTCGAAAATAGAACCAACAAAGCCAAATTTTTGAAACAAGCAAACCTAAATCCAAAAATAGAACCAACAAATAACAAAATCTTGAAACAAGCAAATGGGCACGGCCATATAAGAAGAGTTTAGGTTGTAACAATTTCATCTCTAAAACACATAGAGAATTCGAATACAAGGCAAGAAATCTAAGAGTCTTAATCATACAACAACCAAAACCTTAAAATTCTGATAAATATATTAAAAACTTAACACCCATTCTAATTCTAGAATAATTCTGAATAATGTTATCAAGATAATCATCTACCATAGCATAATAATCATAATCTATAGCTCGTACATAATTCTATTCTTCCTCCTGCTTGATTTCAAGATTCTTGAGCTTTGATCCCAACTCATCATCATCATCATCTGCATCATCTTCATCATCATAATCTTCACCTTCCGGTTCATTGTCATCCAACGGGCCAAGAACATTCGGGAAATTCTTGAATATTTCTTTAACAGTATCAACACCATCTTCAGATAAATAGTTTCCATTTATATTCAATAACCTAAACCCCGGTTTACCTACCACAGCAAGAGACAAAACACGGGCCCCAGCCGTTCTAATTCCATTAGTACTCAAGTCAGCTTCAGTCAACCGTTCAAACCCATCTTTAAGTGCATTTCCAATCACTATAGCACCTTCATCCTTCAATTCATTTTCAGATAAATTAAGTTTGATCAAAGTTACATTTTTTGAGGTCAAACAAGCTGCCAAAGCAGAAGCTGCTTCAGATGTAATGTCATTTCCCGCCATATCAAGAACTTCAAGGGCAGAATTGGAATTTTTTAAAGCTTCAACAAGAGCTAATGTGCCCTCATCCTCCAAGTTTAAGTAGCTAAGATACACCTCAGTAAGATTAGAAAAGACAGAAATACCCTTACTCAATGCAATTCCAGCCTCAACTCCAAACATATTGTCGCGAATATCAAGTTTTCTCAAATTAACTGCATTCAAAAGTGCTTCAGATAATACAACTCCACCTTCAGACCCGACCCGTGTCGATGAACACCTAAAATCTTCAAGAACTGGGGATTCTTTTACAATCTTGGCAATAAAAATCGCCCCTTCATCACCAGTCATATTATTATGAAAATGAAGAATTCTGAATTTCTTTGTTGACGGGATCAATTCACACACAGCTTTTGCAGCTTCTTCTGATATACCATCATTCATCAAATACAACTCTTCAAGGTTGTTTTGTGAACTTAAAAGCTGCCCGAATGCCCGAACGCCCTTTTCACCTAATGCATTATCTGAAAGATTAAGATACCTTAAATCAGTTTCTTTTAAGGCATTTGAAATTATAGTCAGAACTTCAAGAGCTTCTTCTTCGGGCCTCCCGGCAACAATATCTGATAAGTCAACTTCGGTCAACTGTTTGTTAATAGATTTGAGAATGGGAGCAGCAACACGGGCTGAACCCAACCCGAAACTTCTATTACTAAAACAAATCTTCGTATAATTGTTTCCGGGCTCAGTTAATGGTTTCAAAAGTTCTTTAGCCTCATCTTCATCAATGAAGGCCCGAGGTCCTTTGGAGATATCAAAGAAAGTTTCTTGATTTGGTGAAACGGGCTCAAAAATGGTTTCTTGATCCATTTTTGCTTGTGGGCCTTTAGAGATATCAAAGAAAGTTTCTTGGTTTGGTGAAACGGGCTCAAATACAGAATCTTGATCCATTTTTGCTTGTGGGCCTCGTTTAACAGCCTCCACCATAAGTTTACTTGATTCTTTAGCATAAAGTTGTACAGCAGATCCACCATCACCATCGGGCTCGTTTTCAAAGTAGTGGTTTGCAGTTTCAAATGCAGATGATTCTATTTGTTTAGCATGTTCTTCGGCTTCTTCTTTGCCTAAAAGTCCATATTTTCTGGATAAAACAGACGGTGTTGTAAGGTTTTTTACTATACGTTGCACAAGCACAAGCCGGGTCCCGTGGCTAGGTGGCCACAACTTAATTGATCGCAAGCGATTGGGTTCGGTTGAGTCCATTTTAAATTAACCTGCAATCAACAAACAAACATGTAGTTAGCTTGAAGTTATAACAAGTCAAAGATATATTATTTCAATAACAACCTGAAAAATATTTAGAAAGATTTATACATTATAAATACACTTAGGGAATTTTACTGCAACCCATTTTTATAGTAACATTGAACTGAACACGCAAAACTTATGTTGCAAGTATAATATGTGTGGTTAAAAGATTTTCTACTACTATTTAGAATACAATTGTACAGTAATTTCAGATCATCAGCTAATGTGTCTTTCAGGAGCATTTTCACAAATCGTTTTACGTTGCTTCAACACATTTGACGGTTTCCTTTTCAACTTTATATATAATATATATAAACTTACTTGATTGAATGGTCAGAGAAAATACATTCACTCCTAGCTCCTAAGCAAATGTTTAAATAACTACTAGCTTTCATATGCTTAGCAAAACTGACATCAATATACCATATATAAATCTCTTTTTTCACATACATAAATAAAAACTGTTATCTATACTTTCAATTCGCATGAGACAGTGTCATAGTGAATCATTGACTCCTAGCAAGCATATTCGGACAAAAACTAATGGTTATTCGCAAAACCACTTCTACTGTATTAATGTGCAATAACGTGAGAAAGAATATATAAAAACACAATTTTTGTGATACACAACAACTTATGTTATCTTGGAAATCGATAATAAGATACTCAATAATTGTAACAACAAACATAAGAGGAAAACTGTACGGAATGGCAATATTTCTTACTCCTATTACTTAAGGCCCTTAGATGATTACCTGCTCCCCCTATTTGTACAACTTAAGATGATTAAAATGATACATGAAGCAACAATCAAAGTTTATCGCAACAATGGTAACATGATTTAACAAACACATACATACATACAGATTTGACTACTATTGACTTATATAACTGAAGAAGATGCACTATAATATTAAATGAACAGTAAGTTGCAAGTGAGCAACTTTTGTGTATACTAAAAAATCAAAAAAATAAACTAAAACCTATAAATACAAAACAAATCGTAGTGAAAGAAAGAAAGAAAAAACCCTACTGTACAGATTTTTGTATTATATACAACTTTTGATGAATGTAACATTTTGTAACTGTAAATTATTTCAGAGCAAAACACGATAATATAACAAAATTACAAAACAATGATGGCCTAACTTCTAACATCGATAAATAATAGTAAATTTTAAAACAATCGGAGTAATTAAATTTATAAAACCATTACAAGATCTGAATTAAATGCTATTTTGTGTGTAATAGAGTAATGAAATACGAAATGTTACATACACTTATATGTATAAATGTATGATGAATAAAAATTATATTATTAAATTGATGATGAAATATGTACCGGAGATGGAGCAAGTATTTGTAGCGCCGGCGATAACTGAAACCCTTACAGAAAGATTTTGAAATTTGAAAGTGAATAGAAAGAGGCCGAGAGTTAAGGGAGCGTCTGAATTCGTTTCCCCCTTATTTTGTATCAAAAAAATGTGTTGGGCCGTTGAATAGATTTATTTGGGTCAAACTTGACGCAGATGAGATATGTTTTATGGGATTATAGCCAAAATGCCCATTCCCAAACAAAGTCTTGCGCTGGAGCCAAAAAAAAAAAAATTGTCAGGTTGCCCTCGCAAGACGCAAGAAGACTTGCGTCTTGCCCTTGCAAGGCGCAAGCTTGCGTCCTTGCGCCTTGCGAGCTTGCGACCTTATCTGATCAGAAATACGATTTTGTGGATAAGATTTCGTCAGATATCCTAGATTTTTACGGATAACATTTTGTCCCTATATTTAGATTGACCATGAGACTTTGAAATCACAGTCTCATAACAATTTCAAAAGTTTTCAATGCAGAGCTTATACCCACGTTAAGGTACTATTTTAACTATTTTTCACTATTTTTTGTCATTATGAATTGTGTTAATGATGATAAATTTGTTGTTAATATATGTTGTGGGGGTTATTTTGAGTACATTAACAATATACCCATATATATGCCACGAGATTGTTTTAGAATTCGGTTAAGACTCCCAATTGCGCCCGTAAAACCGATGAATCGGAGAATATTGTTAAAAAATGTTCTTCAAAAGATTGAATTCCCACCCAATGCAGCTGTTTCAATGAGATATATTTTTAATAATCATGTTTTTGATATTACTGATGATGATGAAGACTTTCAAGAGTTTTTACAATATGCAATTATAAATGCTCCTATTGATATTTATATTGTCGATAGAGTAATAATGCATCAGCCACAACGAAATCCAGAAACAAAATACTCGACAAACCAGCCACTACTACAACAAAACCAAGAAACCACCAAAACACCAAAAAAACCAAAACCACCAAAACACCAACCACAACAATTGTTACTACAACATGATACCGAAGAAAACCTCGCAAGTAACAATTTCGAAGTGGAAGAACCTGAATTGCCACTTCCAAACACAGAAGAGTTTGATTTGCATAACTATGGTCTTAAAAACGTATGTAAAATTAAAGAATTAAACCACCCGTTTGAGGTACCTCTGGTCGAAGATAGTGATTCAGATGGAGGAAAAGACGGAGACGCGGAATTTCAATATGAAGAAGAAAAGCAAGATCCGTTCTGGAATATGCCAACTCTTTTGAGTCAGCATGAGGAAGAGCGCGAACATACGACTGAAATACCAACCACGTATAGGGTGTCAGATTTAATAAAAGTTCGTCAAACTTTCCTAAACAAAGAAGAGTTTATAAACACCCTTTTTACAAAATGTCTTGAAGAAAACTTCCAAATAAAGCCTGTAAAGTTAGACAAATCTCAGTACACCGCTAAATGTGTGTTGCCAAACTGTGAGTGAAAATGTAGTGCTTACAGAATACGATTCACTGAAAACTTTATGGTAAAGAAACTGCATGACGTACACACATGCTCACGCACACTAATTATGGGAAACAATAAACATGCAACCAAAAAGGTGTTGGGTAGTATGCTTGTGGATTCATTCAAATCTGCAAACCGGGAATATAAAGCAAACGATATACGTGCGGATATAGGCAACCGATTCGGTGTCAGCATATCTTACAATCAAGCATGGAGGGCCAAATGTCATACATTACAGATGCTTCGTGGGAGTAGTGAAGAGTCGTACCAAATGCTTCCTATTTACCTATATAACATTAAGATTCACAACCCCGGAAGCGTAACGAATTTGATCACAGACAAAAAAATAGATTTCTAATGTGTTATTATTTTCTTGGCGTAGTTGTAAGTATCACTATTACCATTTGTTTGCGTCCTAGCGTTCATTGCGTATCTATTAAAAAATATTTGTTTTAACATTGTTCATTCCTGCAGGTTTGATCATTTGTTCAACATTGTCGTCTGATAATCATCGTCGATGGAGCGCATTTGAAGGCAGGATATTTGAGTACAAATTTAGTTGCTGTTGCGATGGATGGCAATAATGGAATTTTGCCACTGGCTTATGGAATTGCTGGCGGCGAGACAAACGAGTCTTTGGATTGGTTTTTGGGCAACCTACGAGACCATTTAATGACTTGTGGAATGAGTGATCGTATGTCAGAGCTTACTTTTATTTCTGATCGAGGTTTGCCAATAGCACGTGGTGTTTCAACCGTGTTCCCCGAAGCGTTTCACTGTTTCTGCGCTCGTCATTTGTTTGCAAGCATTAAAAGTAAATCTTACAAATTCAAATATTTTGAATGGCATTATTGGAAAATGGTCAAAGCTTATCGTGCGTCGGATTTTGAGGATCATCTTAATGTATTTCGAAGAAGATTGAAAGCGTCTTACAAAATTTTAAGTGATGTTGGGTTCCACAAATGGTCTAGAAGTAGAGCTGAACATGTTAGGTATTCATACCTTACTAGCAACAGTGTAGAGTCTGTTAATGCACTATCCGTACATGCTCGAAAACTACCTGTTTGCATGTTATTGGAATTTTTTCGCGCTTCGGTACAAGATTGGTATTTCAAACATCGCAACCAATCGGTTAGTCTTACTTCAACTGTTACTCCATTTGCCGAACATAAACTAGCCAAGAGGACGAAAAAGTTAAGAAGATGGCAAGCAATTCCATCGACAAACAATCTAGTAGAAGTGCGCGATGGACGAAAAAATGGCCTCGTTAATCTAGCAGATAAAGTTTGTTCATGTGAGCAGTGGCAAGGATCAGGCATACCATGCGGACATGTTATTGCAGCAGCACGACTCTTTGGAGTAGCTGATGTTACTCAATTTGTATCTCATTGGTTCACGACAGAAACTTATATAAGTACGTATATGGAACACATCCTTCCTTTGCCCCATCGGTCTGAATGGTCGGATCCGGGGCCCAACGTGCTACCAATTGTAAATCCTCCCATTAAGCCGAAAAGAGCTCCCGGACGCCCAAAATCAACAAAACGTCATCCGTCAACGGGTGAAGACACTGAAAAAATAGTAAGAACATGTACTCGTTGCAAAGAACCAGGTCATAATAGGGATACTTGCAGATCTTCAGTTGATCGAACTGGTGAACCAACCACGAAAAGGGTAGTAAAAACATCGGCCTCAACTTCAAAGTCGAAGAAGGGTAAGGAGAAACTCACTGACAAAGAAGCGTTTCATGTTTATCAGTCTCAGTTTTATGCAACGTGCAATCTAGCGAGCGATAATTAGTAAACCAATCTCCAAGTTTCTGTTTATTTTCGTATTGTATGTTTTTTATGTCATATCGATCGTTGTAATAAATTCTCGAAGTTTATCTATTTTATGTGCGCCCATGTCAGACTACTAATTTTACAGATACGCATGGTCGCAAGATAGACCTTGCGACCACATTAAACCATACGCAAGGTCGCAAGTTCAATCTTGCGCCTATGTCAGACTACTATACATACACGCAAGGTCGCAAGATAGACCTTGCGACCACATTAAAACATACGCAAGCAAGTTAAATCTTGCGCCAATGACAGACTACTACTATACATATACGCAAGGTCGCAAGACAGACCTTGCGACCACATTAAAACATACGCAAGGTCGCAAGTTAAATCTTGCGCCAATGACAGACTACTAATTGTACAGATACGCAAGGTCGCAAGATAGACCTTGCGACCACATTAAAACATAAGCAAGGTCGCAAGTTCAATCTTGCGCCAATGACAGACTACTAATTATACAAAAAATTACACAACTTAACAACTAAGTGTAATACAAAATAATTAGTATTTAAACAGTAATAATAATCATACAACCTGTGCAGCCTTTTTAGCATTTTTTGTCGCATCTTTTTCCTCTGGTGGTGGCGGTAGTGTATCAAAACGTGCACAGAAGAACGTCCTTGCCATTCTGTTCCTATATTCCTGTGCAACCTTTTTTGGATCTCCAATGTCATCAAGCCCCTCCCATGCAAACACCAGTCTCTCCATATGGATGCACACCCAAACCCCACAGTCGCCGGATCCACCTGCCTGCACTGGCACATTACGCCCAGTTTCAATCATCAACTCCATACTCTCATTGTTTTGGTAGTAATCTTCAAGCTGTGATTCTGGCGTCTTGTTATAGTAGTCAATCGCGTGCAAGTAGACGGGCAAGTTTTCACACAACATTGTGACAACATGTTGTAGCTGTTCACTTGCAAGACCGGGCAAACTGTCGTACACATAAACTTTCATTTCTTGTAACTTTAATGATAGCAGGAAGAAATGTTCTGGGTGTCTAAAGTGTACTGGGATCAAGATCTGAAATAGAAAGAAAGTTTAGTCACAAAACCATCCATACGCAAGGACGCAAAATGTACCTTGCATCCAAATTACACGGATACGCAAGGTCGCAATACTTACCTTGCGGCCAAATTACAATGATACGCAAGGTCGCAAGACTTACCTTGCGTCCAAGCACATTACCAGACGCAAGGTCGCAATATCTACCTTGCGCCTGTTCCAGTTTACAAAAAACATGTTGTGATTTCTAATTATAAACAACAACAGATTGATAATTAGAATGTAAGTACCTGATCACAGGAAGACCAAGCTGGATACATTTCATCACTACCATCCCCAAGAGCAATTATATACGTGTAATTTGGTTCCCTAAAGGCAGTGATTCCTTCATTTTCTTTGAAATTAGGATCTTTGGCCTTGGCCTGCTTCAACTTCTCCTCCTTTTGCTTCAACTTCTCCTCCTTCTCCTTCTGACTTACTCCCCAAAATTCTTTAAAGTTTGCTGATGTCAAAGCTAAGGGATACGAAATAGTTTATATTTTACTAGGAAAAACTATTAAATACGATACAATTTTACACAAGATATTTATTTATTTATAGAATGGATATACTTAAACCTTGCTACAACACTTATAGGCAGTGTACCTAATCGTACAGTAGTGTAGTTTTTAGTAAGTCCGGTTCGTTCCACAGGGAAATCTTTAAACAAAGCTGAACGCTATATTAATTTACTTTTATAAAAATACAAATATACATATAAGTAATATTATTATTATAAAGGGGGGTTTTTACCGTTTAATGACCGGTTTGTCGATTTTAAAACTTTAGTCGCAGTTAAAACCTAATGTAAAATATTAAATAAATAAAAGACTTAATTTAAAGCGTAAAATAAATAACGATAATGAAATTGCAATAAAAGTGCGATAAAATAAAATTGCAATAATTAAAAAAGACGATAATTAAAAGTGCAATTAAATAACAATAAATAAAAGTGCGATAATTAGAAGTGCAATTAAATATAAAATAAAGGAAATTAAATATGAAATAAAAGAATTATGCTTATTTAAACTTCCGTAATCATGATGTTCGACGTGTTGATTTTAGTTTTATGCCCATGGGTTAATTGTCCTTTGTCCTGGATTATTTAATATGTCCGTCTGGTTTTTGTCCATAACAGTCCATCAGTCATAAATATAAAGTGCGAGTGTCCTCGTCAAATTATTCTTATACCCGAAGTTAAATATTCCAACTAATTGGGGATTCGAATTGTAACAAGGTTTTAATACTTTGTTTAATGAATACACCAGGTTATCAACTGCGTGTAAACCAAGGTTTTACTACTTTGTTAACAATTACACCAATTACCCTTGAATGTAATTTCACCCCTGTTTTAATTATTCTAGTGGCTATTAATCCATTCCCGTGTCCGGTTAAATGAACGATTATTCGTACATATAAATACCCCGCCCATCGTGTCCGATCGAGTGTATATGGTAATTTATAAGGACGCCCAATTGTAAATCTTTATATTAACATTAACAAACTATCATTTAGTTAAACAAATATAAAGCCCATTAATAGCCCATAGTCTAATTTCCACAAATGTCGTTCTTTTGTCCAAACCCCAATTATGGTACAAAGCCCAATTACCCAATTTTAGTAATTAGCCCAACATCATGATTACTTCGTTTTAAATAAGCATAATAATAACTTAGCTATGAGACATTAATGTAAAAAGGTTGAACATAACTTACAATGATTAAAAATAGCGTAGCGTTACACGGACAGAATTTCGACTTACACCCTTACAATATTCGCTAACATACCCTTATTATTAGAATTATAATTAAAATTAAAATATAAATTATAAATATAAATATAAATTTTACGTATGATAAGAAGGAGAAAAAGATTGATTTTTACGATCAGAATTCGGTTGGCTTTATAGGCAGAATTTCATTTTGGGGCTCCGCGACTCGCGGTGAAATCCTCTTCAAACTCCGCGAGTCGCGGAGAATGAATTTACAGCTCAGTCCCTTTGGAGTCTTTCTCTGCCGACGGTTTTTATTTATAAATATAATATATATATAATTAATATAATTAATTATATATTATATTATATTTATATACATAGTTAACTTGTAATTTTTAGTCCGTTGCGTCGAGCGTTAAGAGTTGACTCTGGTCCCGGTTCCGGATTTTCGAACGTCCTTGCGTACAATTTAATATCTTGTACTTTGCGTTTTGAATCTTGTACTCTTGTAATTTCGAGATGTTTCTTATCAATAATTGGAACCTTTTTGATTGTCTTTTGTACTTTTGAGCTTTTTGGTCGTTTGCGTCTTCAATTCGTCGAATCTGTCTTTTGTCTTCACCTTTTATTATTTAAACGAATATCACTTGTAAATAGAACAATTGCAACTAAAAGCTTGTCTTTCTTGAGAAATAATGCTATGAAATATATGTTCGTTTTTAGCATTATCAAATATTCCCACACTTGAGCGTTGCTTGTCCTCAAGCAATATCGTCTTGAAATACTAGAATCACTTCTTTATTCTTCACACTTTGTACATCAGTGATTTCTATACGGCGGTATAAACAATGGTAGTAACGATATGGTTTACAGTCCCACATGACTATAAAAATTTAGATCCATTAAGGAAATTGGATCTTTATGAAAACATTTGATCTTTTGAAAATTAAATCTAGTTTTTACCCTAGATAAGTTTTCCGGAATAACCCTTTACCGGTGTTTGCAAAATATTTTTGTGGGTTTGGTGGGTTTCAGATTTGAAAATTTTAGCTCAAAACTTGCGGTTTTGTGTCACCCACTTGCTAACCTTGTATTTGGAAAGCAACACGTCCAGTTTAATTGTCCCGTATATTACCTTTCGGTAAACTACCGTCCGGTTGTAAAGGAAAGCGTTGAACAAGCAACTGTTAAGGCAATGTCCCCTGACATGCTTTTAATTATGGTCTATAACGTGTCGGACGCAATTACTATCCTTGGTAGGAGCAATAATAAAGTTCACCCTTATGATTTTTCGGTATGGCACAAGGTCCTGTCTTTGACCACTATGCAACCACCGTTCTTACGGTTGACACCCGATTTAGTTCAGGTGACCTAATGAATTCCAGGTGAATTCCTAGGATTTTACGTTCAATGGTAATGAACGCATTGAAAATAGGGTTTTTAGAAAACAAATCGGTTTGTAATTTTGATCAAAATATTTTCTCGTTCAAGCTCGAGTTTAGATATCATTGAATTCCATGAGTTTGAATTCTCAATCTTTAAGGTCAATCTCTAGGATTGAGTAATATCAGTCTTAAAAGCTGATTTTTAATCTTTAAGGAGATTATCCTTTCTGGGGATCTGATTCATTAGTCTTATCCAGCTAATTTGCATGGTGCCCCCCCATTGTACGAGATAAATCCTTCTCATGGTTAGGATAAATCTGACCACTTGGCGACCCTGTTTAATGCTGAGGTCCGTGGATTTCCTGCTGATTTTAGTGATGACTTTTCTAGATTTTTCGTCAACCTACAGCTGGTCTGGACGACAACTTCATGACCTAAATCAAGAAGCGCGTTTCTTTTTCGGAAGACTTTACTTCCTTTTAGTGATGTAATTGATTCATCGTGTAGATCCATCTCTTCTTTTCTTTCATCGGGTAAAACAGTTTAGTTTAGTCCAAAGCAAAAGTATTTTCAGTTATTTGTTACAGATATATGTGACATATGTTTAAGATAACTTGGTAAATTTTCCCACACTTGGCTTTTATTTTTCTTTTTATCGTCCTCTATTCCATTTTAAATGAATTTTAACATTTTGGTTTGTTTCTCAATTTATGTCCTTTCCGAGGTAACAATAATTTCGGTGTTAAAACCTAGTTTTATCGTTCATAAATATGTATAAACATGATTTTGAGTTCATTTAATTGAAAATTTTGAAATTTTTTACTAGAATTGGGTAGTCAGTATATAAGACCAGGGCTGTTCTTTATTATCAGAGAGCACTAGATTCTAATACAACTACTGCTTTACTAGTATTTTTAATGGTAACCAAGTGTATAAAGTAAATATTTTTAAAATCCGAAAGAATTTAACCCCTTCCCACACTTAAGATCTTGCAATGCCCTCATTTGCAAGAAATCAGTAACAATTTAAATTATTGAGGGTGATTAGTGTGAGAATGATTAAATTTTTACCAAAGTTTCCAAATATATTGGCGTTTGTTTGCTGAATGATAAATGGTGCACATCATTTGTTCATTCCGTCTTGTTGTTATTTCACATATATTTTGCATCTTGTCGTCAAAATTAGTTGCTTTTGCTGAACTTAATGCCAGTCTTTGAAAATGCGTTGTTTTACCCTGTTGTGTATATAAGATAAACTGCAAACATATATACATATTTTTGAAGTTTGGTATATTACCCCACATTCAAAAATTATTAAAATCTAAGAATAAAAGTTAGATAATTATAAAAATGATTACAATATTAACAAAAGCATTAAACGTATCTATAATTACAAATTACAAAAAAAATAAAACTAAGTATACTAGGGATGATACTGGTACCAATAGGGGTTCCAGGCATAACCATAGGTGCTATAGAATGCTTCGGCAGGGTCATACGTAGGATATGGTGGCTGCATCTCTATAGACCAAGGAGGGAAGATGGGTTTCGGTGTAGGAATATAGTTTCTACCTATATGTTGGCAATGAGCTATGATTTGGTTCTGATGAACTTGTCAATCTTCAAATGCTCTCTGTCTAGCATTTTCGTATTCCTGAGAAGCTATAAACCTTTGCATTTCTTGCATCTCATTCCCCCCTCCTACATTACCTTGCTGTTGGTTTCTCTCCACCTGTGGATGTCTACCATGGTATCGTACTGCGGCGTTATTTCGCCTCTTCAAAACTTTCGCACCATGGTATACATTTAAACCTATAGTATCGCGGGGTTCTGGTTCTTCTACTAATAATCCCCCCGACTTATATCCACACCGAGATATTCACTAATCAAAGTAATAAAAATACCACCTCCTATTATGCTATGCGGTCGCATCCCCCGAACCATAGCTGATAAATAATAACCCACACAATATGGTATACTTACAGCGCTTTGTGGGTCTCGAATACACATATGGTAAAACAAATCCTGTTCATTTACTTTTTCCTTGTTCTTACCCCTTTGTGTAATCGAATTAGCTAAAAACCTATGTATCACTTTTAATTCGGCTCTATCTATATCCAAATAAGAGTAATTTCCCCCTTTGAAACGGTGATGGCTTGTCATTTGACTCCACACACCGTGTGTATCAAAATTTTCATCTATCTTTCTACCGTTTAGTATCAATTCCCTACAATCGGCAGACGCTAACTCCTCAGGCGTATATATACGTAAAGCCTGAGCCATGTCCAGTAAAGACATGTGGCGCATCGAACCGCCTAACAAAAATCTAATAAAAGAACGATCGGTTAAACTAGCTACCCGATCATTCAACTCTATACTACATAACAATTCTTCACACCATACTTTATATACAGGTCTACGTATGGTGAATAAACGTACCCAGTCATTAAAAGAAGAATTACCATACCTCTGTACAAGTAATTCCCTAATTGGCCCGGCCAATTCTACAGCTTCTAAGGGTCCCCATTCTATGACCCTCGGTACCTCAACAACCTTAGAATGAAGAGTATGCAAACCCCTTTGATATTTTGGATAATCTATCCAAAGTCTGTCAAATCTCAGGTTCGGGTGCAACTCTTCCAAGTGCATATCAGAAAAGGTCATGACTGGATGAGGTATATCCTGCTTGTAGTAGTTATCCACCTCCTGTTGTTCCAAATTCTCAGCAGGAGCATTGCGGGCTTGGGATGAAGATTCACCCCTTTCATTCTGCAAAACACATCAAACACAATTTTTGTGCATCCAAATATGCATTAGTGTCAGCAAAATCATCAATCAAAATAATTACAATGACATTATCAATTTATATCAAACTTAAGCTCATTTTCACATTTTTATCAAATCTACACTTTTTCAAATAAGCATATACGAAAATGTTCGCCAAGTTCATAAGCATTCAACTCAAATAACATGTCAAAATAATCATTACTAGCAATTAAACAAGTCTCAAATGGCATTATCTTTCAAAAATCAAGTTCATGAATTTTAGACTTGAAAAAGTCCACTTTAATTCTCAAAATCATGTTTAGGCTCAAAGTTTGGATCATTTAACTACCTAGACATGTTACACTACTTAATTTAGCAACAATTCATGACAAAAATCGGCCATAACCTGTTTATATCAAAAAGCCCCAATTTTGCTCAAGAACACAAACCCTAGATTACTCAAAATTTGAAGTTTAAGGCTTCTAATCATGTTAAACAGCATCAATCTAGGTTATACAAGCATAATACATAAACAATTTAAGCATAATTACACTAAAAAGCATCAAAATCAAATTGGGGAAAAAAATTGCTCAAGAACACCAAATTTTGGATTAAATGGTGTTTAGGTGTAGAAATTTACCGTTTTTCTTGAGTAATTCTTAGATAGCATCCTTCTCAACATGATTTTAGCAAAAGATTTGATGATTAACGGTTAAAAATTGTGATTTTTGGGGTGTTTTTGGGTGGTTTTTCGGAGTATTTCGCAGCTGTGTTTTTGAGTTGTGGAGTTGGGACTGATCTGTTCCAGCTCTTTATTTTTTTTCTGTAAATTGGTCCCTCCGCGACTCGCGGCATTTAACCCTTCAAACTCCGCGAGTCGCGGAGTTTGATATTATTTTTTTTTTTTTTATAATCAATAACTTATAAAACAATTAAGTACTTAATTTTAAAATTTTGTTTCCCTTGATATTTAGGACGAGGTCTGTCATAACCCGTCCTTAACCATAAGAACGCGTTAGATAACGTATGATTTCATTGCGAGGTATTGACCTCTATATGAGACATTTTTGAAAGAAAACTGCATATATTATACATTACAAACCATAACCATTATTTTTGTTACAAGCTTAAGACAATAAAAAGAAGATTAACGTTTAGCGATAATCTTCGACTTACAAACTTTACAAATGATGACAACAACACGGTTTCTAGCATATTTTACAATACAACATCTCGGATATGCAGTTTTATTTTTGACACAAACATGCGTACGCAAGATCCTGGTTAGATCCAACATGATGCAGCGGAAGCTTTAGAAATCACCTGAGAATAGACATGTTTTAAAAGGTCAACATAAAGTTGGTGAGATATAGGTTTAATGCCGGCAGCAATATATATATAGACCACAAGATTTCGTATATAAACAGTTTAATAAAAGTATTCTAAGTGGTTGAGCACTTGGTAACCATACTTAACATTTTCACGTCGCATATTCCCTTTAATATGAAATCTTACTACACCGTACCAAGTGTAGTCACAAAACGAAGTACTGTGCAACCGTTGAATACTGGTCGTCCAGTCCGGTTGGGGTTGTCAGGCCCGATAGATCTATCAACAGGATTCGCGTTTACAATACCGCTGTAAATATTAGTTACCAAGCTACAGGGAAGTATGCCAGTGGTACAACTCAACGTAGAACATATTTTTCAGTTACTTGTGTCCATATCGTAAAACATAAAATACATGTATTCTCATCCCGAAATATTTAGAGTTTAAAAGTGGGACTATATACTCACTCTTGTCTTGATGATATATATAATTTGACTCGGTCTTCCGGTTGATATCACGAACCTATCCATATATAATATATCAATATGTTTTCATTTTAAAACAAACGTTATATATATATATACTTGTTATACTTTTAATACTTAGAATAATTCCTTAGTCCGTAGTTAGCAGTTCGTTGTTAGTAATTCAATTTTAATGGTTCATTTTTAGATGTTTAATATACCCGCAATGAAATAAATAAAACCCCCAACGAAATAAACAAAACCCCATCGTATATGTATTGGTCGAGATTAATCTTGACCCATGGTACCGGTGTTGTCAAATGACGTGTTGCGTACATAAAGTACCGGTGTTGTCAAATGACGTGTTGCGTACAATCATGGGATCTTATGATTAATCTTCTCGTATTGTTTACGGGTGATCCTGAACCATATAAAATTGAATTATAAGTACATATATATAAAATATCATGTTATCTTAGAAATATGTGATTTATATCATTTTTTTCCAATTGATCCAGTAGTTGAAATGATCTAGGATAACCAATTTTGTTTCGGTCATAGTTTCTTCGTTACAAATCCGTTTTCGTTGATTCAAATTGCCATCTTCTTGGATTGAGTTCTTCTTTAAGACTATGAACTGTAAATACCTTGGTTTGTATTCAAAATCATACGGCATAAGTGAAACATTAGTGAAACATATGAAGTTAAACATTTTTGTTACAACAAAATCATTTAATGACCATTTTTCTAAAAATACTTATACTTTGAAAAACCAAGTTTTACCTTGTTAAATTAGCATATACATAAGTTATATTACAGGTCTTGAAGTATTTTAAAAGTTAAGTTAGAAGGATCTATTTAGTTTGCAAACAAGTTTGAAAACATTCAAACTATGTTCTTGTTGTTAAACTTTTGTACCACAAAATAAGATAGCTATATATATATGAATCGAATAAGGTTATGAACATAGATTCTACCTCAAGTTCCTTGGATGAAGTTGCTGTAAGAGAGAAGTAAGAAGCTAGAATCACAAGGGTGATAGAAGTGGATGAAAGATTGGAAGTAAGTTGGTGTTCTTGGAGGGTTTTCTTGAAGTGTTTTTGTATGGTTTTCTTATGGTGTTTTAGTATGGTTTTTGAAGCTAGATCTTTATGGAACTTTGCTGGATTGTTATGGAGTTTAGAGAGTAAGAAAGAGTGTGTGTTTTTAGTTAAGAGATTGAAGTAAAAATGAATCAAAAATGATGATACATATATACTCCTAAAAATGTGATCTTTAAGGATAACATGACAAAATTTTAGTTTGTATTTTTGTAATTAGTCTTGCAATGATTCAAAAGTAATTACCTTATACATAAGGCATGAATAATGGCTGGTTAGGTGGTGATTTTGATGTGTATTTACTATTAGTAAATACGTATAGGAGCTTGGTATGATACGAGTACAAATACTCTAGGTATACGTATAGAAATTTTGTGAAAAATGGAATGAGGATTCAAATATAGCTATCTTTTGTGAATACACTTATATGATTTTATGTATTTAAGTTCTTAAAAGTGATTAAATACATTACTTATACAATATATGTATAAACATTATATGTCTTAAGTATTTATGTCAAATAACGTTACGTATAGTTATCGTTTTGAAAACTTAAGTTAGTAGTTTCAAAATACACATATAACTTGTTGTTATTAATACAAAATGAGATATTAAAACATTTATTAATCATGTTAAATATGTATATATACATTTATATACACAAACGTATAATTATCATATATTGTATAGTTTGTGATATCATCGGTCAAACTAGACGGTCAAACGTTGTGTAAAACTCTTTTCGGAAATATAAGTCTCGACAATTTGGATTGCTTATCATGTTGGCAAGGTTTAATTTATGTAAATATTAATCTTATAAGTATAGAATGATCGAAAAAGTGCGGGTCGTTACATTACCTCCCCGTTAAATAAATTTCGTCCCGAAATTTTAAAATTGTACCTATTTTGCGTCATCGAGAAACAAATGCGGATACTTTCGTTTCATCTGATCCTCTCGTTCCCAAGTAAACTCGGGACCTCTTCTAGCATTCCAACGAACTTTAACAATCGGTATATTGCTCTGTTTGAGCTGTTTAACTTCACGGTCCATGATTTCAATTGGTTCTTCGACGAATTGTAGTTTCTCGTCGACATGGATTTCTTCAAGAGGAATGGTGAGGTCTTCCTTTGCAAGACACTTCTTAAGGTTCGAGACGTGAAATGTATTATGTACTCCGGCGAGTTGTTGCGGTAACTCGAGTCGATAAGCTACCGGTCCAATGCGTTCAATAATCTTGAACGGGCCTACGTACCTTGGGTTCAGTTTACCCCTTTTGCCGAAACGTATTACACCTTTCCATGGTGACACTTTTAACATAACCATGTCACCGATCTGAAACTCTAATGGTTTCCTTCGAACATCGGCGTAGCTCTTTTGGCGACTACGGGCTGTTTTCAATCTCTCCTTGATTTGTACAATCTTCTCAGTCGTTTCGTGTATGATCTCGGGACCCGTTAATTGTCGATCTCCTACTTCATTCCAACAGATAGGAGATCTACACTTCCTTCCATACAATGCTTCGAATGGCGCAGCTCCAATGCTCGCATGATAACTATTATTATACGAGAATTCTGCTAACGGTAGATATTTATCCCATCCGTTTCCAAAATCGATCACACATGCCCTGAGCATGTCTTCAAGAGTCTGAATTGTTCTTTCACTCTGCCCGTCGGTTTGCGGATGATATGCGGTACTCATATCCAAACGAGTTCCTAGTGCCTCCTGTAGTGATTGCCAGAACTTTGAGGTAAATCTACTATCACGATCAGATATAATGGAAATAGGTATTCCATGCCTTGAAACAACTTCCTTTATATACAATCGTAATAGTTTCTCCATTCTATCCGTTTCCTTTATAGGTAAGAAATGTGCAGACTTGGTGAGACGATCAACAATCACCCAAATGGTGTCGTATCCCCAGGCAGTCTTTGGTAACTTCGTGATGAAATCCATGGTAATACCATCCCATTTCCATTCTGGGATTTCTGGTTGTTGAAGTAACCCTGACGGCTTTTGGTGTTCTGCTTTAACCTTGGAACAAGTTAAACACTCCCCAACATATCTGTTTTTAAATTAGGCCACCAATAACGTGTCTTAAGATCTTGATACATCTTTCCAACTCCAGGATGTATCGAGTATCTTGTCTTATGTGCCTCATTCAATATCAACTTCCTTAATCCACCCAACTTCGGTACCCAAATACGGTTTGCAAAATATCGAATTCCGTCTTCCCGTATAACGAGTTGCTTCTCATACTTCTTCATTATTTCATTCTTTATGTTTTCTTTATTGAGTGCTTCTTGTTGAACTTCTTTGATTTGTGAGTTGAGATTCATGCGAATTTTTATATTCATTGCTCGAACTCGAATTGGTTCTCGTTCCTTTCTGCTTAAAGCATCGGCCACCACGTTCGCCTTTCCGGGATGATAACGAATTTCACAATCATAGTCGTTTATTAACTCGACCCACCTACGTTGCCTCATGTTCAATTGTTTCTGATCAAAAATATGTTGAAGGCTTTTATGATCAGTAAACACAGTGAATTTAACCCCATACAAGTAGTGTCTCCACATCTTTAATGCAAACACAACTGCTCCCAATTCTAGATCATGCGTCGTATAATTCCGCTCGTGAATTTTCAATTGTCGGGATGCGTATGCAATAACTTTCTTTCGTTGCATAAGAACACAACCAAAACCTTGTCGCGAAGCGTCACAATATATTTCAAAATCATCATTCCCTTCAGGTAACGATAAAATAGGCGCCGTGGTTAACTTCTTCTTCAGTAATTGAAATGCGTTCTCCTGCTCCGAGGTCCATTCGTATTTCTTCCCTTTTTGCGTTAACGCTGTCAACGGCTTAGCTATTCGGGAAAAATCTTGAATAAACCTTCTATAATAACCGACTAAACCCAAAAATTGGCGTATCTGCGTTGGTGTCTTAGGAGTCTCCCATTTTTCAATAGCTTCAGTTTTTGCTGGATCAACCTGAATTCCTTCGCTATTAACAACGTGACCAAGAAATTGCACTTCTTTCAACCAAAAAGCACACTTAGAAAATTTAGCATATAGCTGTTCTTTTCTTAACAACTCCAATATTAACCTTAAATGCTCTTCATGCTCTTGCTCACTCTTGGAATAGATAAGAATATCATCAATGAAAACGATAACAAACTTATCTAAATACGGACTACAAACTCGATTCATGAGGTCCATGAATACAGCTGGCGCATTTGTCAATCCAAACGGCATGACCAAAAATTCGTAATGACCATAACGTGTCCGAAAAGCAGTTTTCGGAATGTCCTCTTCTTTGACGCGTAGTTGATGATAGCCCGATCTTAAGTCGATTTTTGAATAAACACATGATCCTTGCAATTGATCAAATAAGTCATCAATTCTCGGTAGTGGATACCGATTCTTGATAGTTAACTTATTTAATTCACGATAATCTATACACATTCGGAAAGATCCGTCTTTCTTCTTGACGAATAAAATTGGAGCTCCCCACGGTGAAGTACTCGGTCGTATGAATCCACGGTCCAGTAATTCTTTTAACTGACTTTGAAGTTCTTTTAACTCGGACGGTGCAAGTCTATATGGAGCACGAGCCACTGGTGCAGCTCCTGGTACTAAATCTATTTGAAATTCTACCGATCTAAATGGAGGTAATCCCGGCAATTCTTCCGGAAAAACTTCAGGAAAATCTCTTGCCACAGGCACGTCGTTGATGCACTTTTCTTTCTTTTCAACTTTATTAACATGTGCTAAAATAGCGTAACATCCCTTTTCTAAACACTTCTTGGCTTTCAAACAGCTAATGAGTTTTAGCTTTGAATTACCCTTCTCTCCATAAATCATCACCGGTATTTTATCCTTACCAGGAATACGAATTGCCTTCTTGGCACAAACAACTTCCGCTCCTATTTTGGACACCCAGTCCATGCCGACTATTACATCAAAACTTCCTAATTCTACGGGTATCAAGTCAATTTTAAACGTTTCTCCGGCTAAATTTATTTTACAATCACGGCAAATTTTATCGGCTTTAATTAGTTTACCATTAGCTAACTCAATCAAGTACTTAGCATCTAGAGGTAATGATGAACAATTCAATTTAGTGTAAAAATTTTTACACACATAACTTCTATCGGCGCCAGTATCAAATAAAATGGATGCTGATAAGTTATTAATGGTAAACGTACCCGTAACAAGCTCCGGGTCTTCTCGTGCCTCTCTAGCATTAATAACAAACGCTCTTCCACGTGCAGGTCCGCCATTCTGATTCGGACACTGGCTCTTATAGTGACCTTGTTTTCCACACCCAAAACAAGTAATGTTAGCCAAAGCAGTTCTATTTGCGTTGGTGGCAGGAGTCTTGTTACCGTTTGCATTTGTAACGAGAGCCTTACAATCTTCAGCAAGATGTCCTTGTCGGTTGCATTTGGTGCACAACACACTACAGTAACCAAAGTGATGTTTGTGACAACGGTTGCATAAAGGACTTTGTCCTTTGTAACCAAAGCCTGAACCGCTACCCGCACCTTTCGGGGTTTCTGGTTTCTTAAAAGATTGCTGTTGGTAACCTCGATCATAATTTCCGTTCCACTTCCTTTTGTTACTCGATACCTTCACCTCAGTAGTGAATGCTTTCTTATCCAGAATGACCTGATCCATTAACTCGTTCGCCATGGTTATAGCTTCATGAATTGTCTTAGGTTTCGACGCCGTAACGTTTGCCTTGACCTTTCTGGGCAAACCACCTTTGTACATTTCAATCTTCCGTGCTTCGGTTGGAACCAATTCAGGACATAGTAAAACCAATTCCATGAATCGCTGATTGTAGTTGGTGATTTCAGTACCAACCACCTTCAAACTTCGTAACTCATCTTCTAACTTAATAACCTCATTCCTTGGACAATACTCGGTGATTATCATTGTTTTGAATTCTTCCCATGGAGTATCATAAGCTACATCTCCTCCTACCGCCTTCACATAATTCTTCCACCATGTGAGTGCACTATCTTGTAAAGTGCACGATGCATACTTGGTCATGTCTTTTTCATCACAACCACTGATTTTGAACACCGTCTCCATCTTTTCTATCCATCGGGTTAAACCGATCGGTCCTTCCGTTCCACTGAATGATGATGGCTTGCAAGCTTGAAACGTCTTGTAGGAGCATCCTACACGAGGATTTGGATTAACTGCAGCAGCTCTTGCAGCTTCGACCCATAGCATTCTATCGTTCACTCGCTGGTTGATGAAGTCCTCGACTTCTTGTTCCGTCATTCGATTCAATCGCGCCATTTCCTAATGAAAGAAAATAATTATTCACATGGATTATTATAGATGTAGTGTGTATTTATAGTACATTATAGCTTGTTAATAATATGAACCAGGTATTATTATAAAAGCCTTTTCTTCTTATTAGCATTTTATAATTATATCTAGGGTAGTACCTACCCGTTAGTGTTCATACTATATAGCTTAGTACAGAACCAATTACTACAATCTAAATAATACTTAACCATGGAAAATTATTGCATTTCATACTTCACTTATTTTACATATGCTTATCTTACATCAAACATGAAGCAAACCACACTAATAATATTATACAAAACATTATATGATTCCATGGTTTAATTCGGCAGCGCATTGTTTGGTCTATTTCCCAAAACATTTATGTCCAGGGAATCCCCCAACGCGAATCCTAGCTGTCTCCCTACGTTTTGGCTGAGGAGCCGAAGAACTAGACGCCGGGATAGCACTAATAGGAATAGCGGGGATAGGGGTGGTAGTGTTTAGTGGAATTGGTGCCACTTCATTCTCATTAAACTCGGGATTTGGATTTTCTAATTCACTAGCTTTTCGTTTCTTTCCTTGATCGTATTTTTCTTTCGTAATTTCCTCGGGTTCACTTTCCTCTTCGGGTTCACTTTCCTCCTCGGGTTCACTTTCCTCCTCGGGTTCACTTTCCGATATTTCTATAGTTGGTTCATCCGGAAATTGTGAGTCTTCCCCAAAAATACCACTTTCGTCATCGGATATGTTAATGACTGAAACACAATCTGAAGGTTCTGATTCGGAGTCGCTGAATGTGATAATAAGTTTCGAGCCCGACATCTAACACATAACAACTAACCCATTAGTACTTACATAATATTTACATATAAATTTTTAACCAACAGTGATAAGCAATGGTTTTTAAAATCAGACCCGGTCAAAGTCCAGACTTTACTAATGTATCCTAACGACTTCTCGGTTAGACACACTAATGCAAACCTGGTTCGCTAAGACCAACGCTCTGATACCACATGTCATAACCCGTCCTTAACCATAAGAACGCGTTAGATAACGTATGATTTCATTGCGAGGTATTGACCTCTATATGAGACATTTTTGAAAGAAAACTGCATATATTATACATTACAAACCATAACCATTATTTTTGTTACAAGCTTAAGACAATAAAAAGAAGATTAACGTTTAGCGATAATCTTCGACTTACAAACTTTACAAATGATGACAACAACACGGTTTCTAGCATATTTTACAATACAACATCTCGGATATGCAGTTTTATTTTTGACACAAACATGCGTACGCAAGATCCTGGTTAGATCCAACATGATGCAGCGGAAGCTTTAGAAATCACCTGAGAATAGACATGTTTTAAAAGGTCAACATAAAGTTGGTGAGATATAGGTTTAATGCCGGCAGCAATATATATATAGACCACAAGATTTCGTATATAAACAGTTTAATAAAAGTATTCTAAGTGGTTGAGCACTTGGTAACCATACTTAACATTTTCACGTCGCATATTCCCTTTAATATGAAATCTTACTACACCGTACCAAGTGTAGTCACAAAACGAAGTACTGTGCAACCGTTGAATACTGGTCGTCCAGTCCGGTTGGGGTTGTCAGGCCCGATAGATCTATCAACAGGATTCGCGTTTACAATACCGCTGTAAATATTAGTTACCAAGCTACAGGGAAGTATGCCAGTGGTACAACTCAACGTAGAACATATTTTTCAGTTACTTGTGTCCATATCGTAAAACATAAAATACATGTATTCTCATCCCGAAATATTTAGAGTTTAAAAGTGGGACTATATACTCACTCTTGTCTTGATGATATATATAATTTGACTCGGTCTTCCGGTTGATATCACGAACCTATCCATATATAATATATCAATATGTTTTCATTTTAAAACAAACGTTATATATATATATACTTGTTATACTTTTAATACTTAGAATAATTCCTTAGTCCGTAGTTAGCAGTTCGTTGTTAGTAATTCAATTTTAATGGTTCATTTTTAGATGTTTAATATACCCGCAATGAAATAAATAAAACCCCCAACGAAATAAACAAAACCCCATCGTATATGTATTGGTCGAGATTAATCTTGACCCATGGTACCGGTGTTGTCAAATGACGTGTTGCGTACATAAAGTACCGGTGTTGTCAAATGACGTGTTGCGTACAATCATGGGATCTTATGATTAATCTTCTCGTATTGTTTACGGGTGATCCTGAACCATATAAAATTGAATTATAAGTACATATATATAAAATATCATGTTATCTTAGAAATATGTGATTTATATCATTTTTTTCCAATTGATCCCGTAGTTGAAATGATCTAGGATAACCAATTTTGTTTCGGTCATAGTTTCTTCGTTACAAATCCGTTTTCGTTGATTCAAATTGCCATCTTCTTGGATTGAGTTCTTCTTTAAGACTATGAACTGTAAATACCTTGGTTTGTATTCAAAATCATACGGCATAAGTGAAACATTAGTGAAACATATGAAGTTAAACATTTTTGTTACAACAAAATCATTTAATGACCATTTTTCTAAAAATACTTATACTTTGAAAAACCAAGTTTTACCTTGTTAAATTAGCATATACATAAGTTATATTACAGGTCTTGAAGTATTTTAAAAGTTAAGTTAGAAGGATCTATTTAGTTTGCAAACAAGTTTGAAAACATTCAAACTATGTTCTTGTTGTTAAACTTTTGTACCACAAAATAAGATAGCTATATATATATGAATCGAATAAGGTTATGAACATAGATTCTACCTCAAGTTCCTTGGATGAAGTTGCTGTAAGAGAGAAGTAAGAAGCTAGAATCACAAGGGTGATAGAAGTGGATGAAAGATTGGAAGTAAGTTGGTGTTCTTGGAGGGTTTTCTTGAAGTGTTTTTGTATGGTTTTCTTATGGTGTTTTAGTATGGTTTTTGAAGCTAGATCTTTATGGAACTTTGCTGGATTGTTATGGAGTTTAGAGAGTAAGAAAGAGTGTGTGTTTTTAGTTAAGAGATTGAAGTAAAAATGAATCAAAAATGATGATACATATATACTCCTAAAAATGTGATCTTTAAGGATAACATGACAAAATTTTAGTTTGTATTTTTGTAATTAGTCTTGCAATGATTCAAAAGTAATTACCTTATACATAAGGCATGAATAATGGCTGGTTAGGTGGTGATTTTGATGTGTATTTACTATTAGTAAATACGTATAGGAGCTTGGTATGATACGAGTACAAATACTCTAGGTATACGTATAGAAATTTTGTGAAAAATGGAATGAGGATTCAAATATAGCTATCTTTTGTGAATACACTTATATGATTTTATGTATTTAAGTTCTTAAAAGTGATTAAATACATTACTTATACAATATATGTATAAACATTATATGTCTTAAGTATTTATGTCAAATAACGTTACGTATAGTTATCGTTTTGAAAACTTAAGTTAGTAGTTTCAAAATACACATATAACTTGTTGTTATTAATACAAAATGAGATATTAAAACATTTATTAATCATGTTAAATATGTATATATACATTTATATACACAAACGTATAATTATCATATATTGTATAGTTTGTGATATCATCGGTCAAACTAGACGGTCAAACGTTGTGTAAAACTCTTTTCGGAAATATAAGTCTCGACAATTTGGATTGCTTATCATGTTGGCAAGGTTTAATTTATGTAAATATTAATCTTATAAGTATAGAATGATCGAAAAAGTGCGGGTCGTTACATTACCTCCCCGTTAAATAAATTTCGTCCCGAAATTTTAAAATTGTACCTATTTTGCGTCATCGAGAAACAAATGCGGATACTTTCGTTTCATCTGATCCTCTCGTTCCCAAGTAAACTCGGGACCTCTTCTAGCATTCCAACGAACTTTAACAATCGGTATATTGCTCTGTTTGAGCTGTTTAACTTCACGGTCCATGATTTCAATTGGTTCTTCGACGAATTGTAGTTTCTCGTCGACATGGATTTCTTCAAGAGGAATGGTGAGGTCTTCCTTTGCAAGACACTTCTTAAGGTTCGAGACGTGAAATGTATTATGTACTCCGGCGAGTTGTTGCGGTAACTCGAGTCGATAAGCTACCGGTCCAATGCGTTCAATAATCTTGAACGGGCCTACGTACCTTGGGTTCAGTTTACCCCTTTTGCCGAAACGTATTACACCTTTCCATGGTGACACTTTTAACATAACCATGTCACCGATCTGAAACTCTAATGGTTTCCTTCGAACATCGGCGTAGCTCTTTTGGCGACTACGGGCTGTTTTCAATCTCTCCTTGATTTGTACAATCTTCTCAGTCGTTTCGTGTATGATCTCGGGACCCGTTAATTGTCGATCTCCTACTTCATTCCAACAGATAGGAGATCTACACTTCCTTCCATACAATGCTTCGAATGGCGCAGCTCCAATGCTCGCATGATAACTATTATTATACGAGAATTCTGCTAACGGTAGATATTTATCCCATCCGTTTCCAAAATCGATCACACATGCCCTGAGCATGTCTTCAAGAGTCTGAATTGTTCTTTCACTCTGCCCGTCGGTTTGCGGATGATATGCGGTACTCATATCCAAACGAGTTCCTAGTGCCTCCTGTAGTGATTGCCAGAACTTTGAGGTAAATCTACTATCACGATCAGATATAATGGAAATAGGTATTCCATGCCTTGAAACAACTTCCTTTATATACAATGTTAAATATGTATATATACATTTATATACACAAACGTATAATTATCATATATTGTATAGTTTGTGATATCATCGGTCAAACTAGACGGTCAAACGTTGTGTAAAACTCTTTTCGGAAATATAAGTCTCGACAATTTGGATTGCTTATCATGTTGGCAAGGTTTAATTTATGTAAATATTAATCTTATAAGTATAGAATGATCGAAAAAGTGCGGGTCGTTACAAGGTCGTTTCGGATCGATGTCCTAGTCCGTCCCTCGACAAAATTTTTAAAATTTGTCTTTTTGTAGCGATTGTTTTAAAAGCTAAGATTTTTGGGGTTTTTTTAATGTTTTTGGCATACTTTAATTCAATAAGATTAAAAATAATGATAATAAAAGTTCTCGTCCCTTCCTCGGGTAAAGCAATTTCGGTTCAAAGACCTAGTCTTCAACTTACGACGAATTTTAAAATTTCATATTCTTAACTTATTGAGATAAAGTAAATTTTTGTTTTTAAATTCACACAACTTAAATATAAAATTCAAAATTTATATTAAAAATTCACACCAAACTTAAAATTGAAATGCATAAAATTAAAAATTTATATTTTAAAAATTAAAAATTCACACCAAATTTAATTTAAAAATTTACAAATTCATACCAAACTTATATTAATTTTTTTTCAAATATTTACAATTTTAAATATATATATATATTTTTTACAAAGTTTACAATATTAATAAAGGGTTCAAATATTAATTTTAAAAACATGGTAAAAATAAAATTAAAAATCTTTTTGTCTTTTTATCCCACTTTAATCAATCAAATATTATCGAAAATATGCGCCCCTCTTTTCGGTAAAGTAATTTCGGTTCCAAGACCTAATTTAACTCATGACGAATTTTTGAAATATTTTGGGTTGATTGATTAAAGATATTTATACCTTAAGAATAAACGTTAAATTTCGCAGTGATATAATAAATTTTTGAATGATATCAATAATTTCGGTCGCCAAACCTAATTTTATTCAATACCAATTTAATACTTTTTAGCGAACAAATTAGCGTTTATTATCAAAAGGTTAAAAATAAAAATAAAAATAAAAACTGTACAGACATACCTGTGAAATAGATTTCTTAGTTATATGATCTATCCCATTCATAAGATAGTCGGTTTAATTGGTTTTCCATGGCTACATAGGCGTAACCTCGAGCATTCAGTGTCTTTTCTTCTAAACATATGAACGGTCCGTCTCTGCATAAAGTAACAAATTCGGTATTTGAATAGGTTTGATTATTTGAACATTTACCTCCATGTGACCATTTTCCGCATTTGTGACATCTTTCTAAGTGTCGTGCTCTTCTTTTCGCTGCGGATTTTGATTTTCCTTTACCAAATTGTAACTTATTATCTTCGCATCTGGATTCTTTTCTAACTCCGTCCATTCTTTCTCTGATTACTGATACTAATTCACTCGGTAGTATGTCATTATTACGTTTAGTGATCAAAGCGTGTAGCATTAGACCATGGTTTAGTTCACAGGCAGTTTTCATTTTGTAAAAACCTAAAAAAAATAAAAATTCAGAATGGGGGGAGAAGACTAGTTCTTTAGGGTCTGCTAGGGAAAGACCATTCGGGTTCCATTTTCGAGAACTACACAAAAACAGACAATCTAACTCTAACAGAAATACATATTATCCTTTAAAGACTTGATTCTCCCCACACTTAGTTAGCTGTGGTGTCGAAATTGTGATTAACTTCGCTGTCGACTTCCATCGGACCATGTATGTAATGTTTAACTCTGTGACCATTAACTTTAAATTCAATCCCATTTGAATTTATTAATTCTATCGTTCCGTATGGGAAAACTCTTTTGACTATGAATGGTCCAGACCATCTTGATTTCAATTTTCCAGGAAATAGCTTGAATCGTGAATTGAAAAGAAGAACTCTGTCTCCTTCTTTAAATTCTTTTGAACTTCTGATTCTTTTATCATGCCATTTCTTCGTTCTTTCTTTATAGATTAACGAATTATCGTATGCTTCATGTCTTAATTCTTCTAATTCGTTTAGTTGACTTAATAGTAGACGTCCGGCTTCATGTAAATCAAGATTACATGTTTTCAAAGCCCAAAATGCTTTGTGTTCAATTTCTACTGGAAGATGACATGCTTTTCCATAAACAAGTCTAAAAGGTGTGGTTCCAATTGGAGTTTTGTAGGCTGTTCTAAAAGCCCAGAGTGCATCCTCCAATTTAATGGACCATTCCTTCGGATTTGATCCTACGGTTTTCTCTAGAATACGTTTTAAAGCTCGGTTGGTATTTTCAACTTGTCCACTTGTTTGTGGATGATATGCGGTGGAGATTTTATGAGTTACTCCATATCTTTTAAGAACTTTCTCAAGTTGATTATTACAGAAATGAGTACCCCGATCACTTATTAAAGCTTTCGGTGTTCCAAACCTTGCAAAAAGACGTTTTAAAAAGTTGACTACGACTCGTGCATCGTTAGTTGGGAGAGCTTGTGCTTCCGCCCATTTAGATACATAATCAATGGCTACGAGTATATATAGATTATTATGAGATTTTGGAAATGGACCCATAAAGTCAATACCCCAAATGTCAAATACTTCACATACTTGGATGACATTTTGTGGCATTTCATCACGTTGACTTATTTTTCCGGCCCTTTGACATGCATCACAGGATTTGCAAAGAAGGTGTGCGTCTTTGTAAATTGTAGGCCAATAGAATCCAGCTTCATAAACTTTTCTTGCTGTTAGTTGAGGCCCATAATGCCCTCCTGTTGGTCCTGTGTGACAATGGTTTAAAATTTTACTAGCTTCATCTCCAAATACACATCGGCGTATTATTCCATCGGGACAACTTTTAAACAGATGTGGATCTTCCCAGAAATAGTGTTTTATATCACTGAAGAATTTCTTTTGTCTTTGGTACGATAATCCTTTTTCAAGGAATCCACAAACTAAGTAGTTTGCATAGTCTGCAAACCATGGGATTTCTTTATAATCTATCTTCAATAGATATTCATCAGGAAAGTTGTCTTGTATGGCTGATTCATTTAGAACTTCTAATTCGGGATTTTCAAGACGAGAAAGATGATCAGCGGCGAGATTTTCTGCTCCTCTTTTATCTCGGATTTCAATATCAAACTCTTGTAAGAGTAAGATCCAACGGATTAATCTTGGTTTAGCATCTTGTTTTGAAAATAGGTATCTAAGAGCAGAATGGTCGGTATAGACCACCGTTTTTGCTAGAACGAGATATGATCGAAATTTGTCAAAAGCAAAGACAATAGCAAGGAGTTCTTTTTCAGTAGTTGTATAGTTTGTTTGTGCTCCTTGTAACGTCTTACTAGCATAATATATAGGTTGAAATCGTTTTTCAATCCTTTGTCCTAAAACGGCTCCCATTGCAAAATCACTTGCATCGCACATTAGTTCAAATGGTAGATTCCAATTTGGTGTTATCATGATCGGTGCATTAGTGAGTTTCTCTTTAAGAATATTAAAAGATTTGATACACTCATCTGAAAAGATGAATGGAGCATCCTTTTCTAGGAGTTTATTCATAGGGGTGGCAATTTTAGAAAAATCTTTTATGAAACGTCGGTAAAAACCGGCATGCCCTAGAAAACTCCTAACTCCTCTAATATTTGTGGGATGTGGAAGTTTAGCAATTACATCTACTTTAGCTCTATCCACTTCAATTCCTTCTTTTGAAATTTTATGTCCAAGAACGATGCCTTCTTTAACCATGAAATGACATTTCTCCCAATTAAGTACTAGATTTGATTTTTCGCATCTAATTAGCATTCGTTCCAGATTAACTAGACATGATTTAAATGTATCACCGAAGACTGAAAAGTCATCCATGAATACTTCCATGCATTCTTCTATCATGTCGTGAAAAATCGCCATCATACACCTTTGAAAGGTTGCAGGGGCGTTGCAAAGTCCAAATGGCATGCGTTTGTAAGCAAAAGTACCATAAGGGCACGTGAATGTGGTTTTCTCTTGATCTTCGGGTGCTATTGGAATTTGAAAATATCCGGAAAATCCATCTAGAAAACAATAGTAGCTATTTCCGGCTAATCTTTCCAACATTTGATCAATGAAAGGTAAGGGAAAGTGATCTTTTCTGGTGGCGTCATTTAATTTTCTATAATCAATACATACACGCCATCCTGTTACAGTCCTGGTAGGAATAAGCTCATTTTTCTCATTTGTAATGACAGTCATGCCACCCTTCTTAGGCACGCATTGAACTGGGCTTACCCATGGACTATCAGAAATTGGATATATCAAACCTGCATCTAGCAGTTTAATAATCTCTTTCTTAACTACATCTTGCATATTAGGATTTAGTCTTCGTTGGCGTTGCACATACGTTTTATGACCTTCTTCCATAAGGATTTTATGTGTGCAATACGAAGGACTTATTCCTTTAATATCATGAATCTTCCATGCAATGGCTGGTTTATGAGCTTTCAACACAGAAATGAGTTGTGATTTCTCATTTTCAGTAAGAGAAGACGATATTATTACAGGTAATTCAGATTCACCATGTAAATAAGCGTATTCTAAATGGTTTGGAAGTGGCTTTAACTCTAATTTCGGAGGTTCTTCTATCGATGATTTATATCGATATCTGTCTTCTTCTTTTAGCATTTGAATTTCTTCTGTTGTTGGTTCATATCCATTAGCTATAAGTGTAGCTAACATTTCAGCTTCATCAATTGGTTCATTACCTTCTCCTAAAGAACATTCTCCTGTTCCTTGTAATTCTGGAAATTCTTCTAATAATTCTGCATGTGCATCTATAGTTTGAATATAATAACATGTATCATCTGCATATTGTGGTTGTTGCATTGCTCTATCAACTGAAAAGGTAACACTCTCATCCTCTATACTTAGGGTCAGTTTCTTACCGAACACGTCTATCATTGCTTTAGCCGTGTTTAAGAATGGTCTTCCTAATATGAGAGGAACTTGAGAATCTTCTTCCTTGTCCAGAACAACAAAATCTACTGGAAATACTAAATTACCAACTTTAACTAGCATGTTCTCCATTATCCCTCTAGGATATTTTATTGATCTATCGGCTAGTTGTATGCTTATTCTGGTTGGTTTCAATTCTCCAAGGTCTAGTTTAGTGTATAGTGAATACGGCATTAGATTTATACTAGCACCTAAGTCTGCCAATGCTTCTATTGAACTAAGACTACCCAGAAAACATGGAATTGTGAAACTTCCTGGATCAGATAGTTTTTCTGGTATTTTATTCAACAGCACTGCTGAACAATTAGCATTCATAGTAACAGCCGAGAGTTCTTCCATTTTCTTTCTATTTGAGATTAGATCTTTCAAGAATTTAGCATATCTAGGCATTCCTGAAATCACATCAATGAAAGGAAGATTTACATTTATCTGTTTAAACATATCCAAGAATTTGGATTGCTCGGCTTCAAGTTTCTCTTTCTTCATTTTACTCGGATAAGGAAGTGGTGGTTGGTATGGTTTAGCATAAGGTTTATCCTTAACTGTGTTATCTTCATTAACCTTTTCAACTACCGGTTCTTTTTCCTTATCTTGATCAGCTTGTGGTTCTTGTGGAGTAGGAATAGCTTCATCAGAAGTTACAGGTATTTCAGGTGGTTTAAGTGTTGTACCACTTCTTGTGGTAATAGCTTTAGCTGTTTCATTTCGGGGGTTAGCGTTTGTATCACTAGGTAGACTTTCCGGTTTTCTTTCACCTATTAACCTTGCTAGGTTACTCACTTCTTGTTCCAGATTTTGAATAGAAGCTTGTTGATTTCTAAATGCTTGAGCATTTTATTCATTGGTTTGTTTCTGAGATGTGAAAAACTGCGTTTGAGTTTCAACTAGCTTCGTCATCATATCTTCTAAATTCGGCTTTTTATCATCGGTTTGTTGTGGTGGTTTGTTTTGAAAATTCGGTCTTTGCTGATTGTAAGTATTATTGGATACTTGTTGATTGCTAGGACCTTGTTGGTTGTTGTATGGAATATTTCGGTTATAATTTTGGTTTTGATTGTAAATCGGTCTTGGCGGTTGATAATTATTCTGATAATTATTTCCAGGCCTTTGGTTTATGTATGAAATATTCTCTCTTTGTTCCATTGTTAATTCAATACTGAGACAATCTTTTGTCAAATGTGGTCCTCCACACTGCTCACAACTAATTCGTATTGAGTGAATATCTTTAGTCATCTTTTCCATTCGTCTCTCCACAGCATCTATCTTTGCGGAAATGGAATCTAAGTCATGGCTAGAATCGGCTCTAGCTGCTTTAGATGATCTAATGATATCTTTTTCTTGGTGCCACTCATGTGAGTGGGAAGCAGTGTTATCAATAATTTTGTAAGCATCAGTTTCGGTTTTCTTCATAATAGAACCACCAGCTGCTATATCTATGTCTTTTCTTGTAGTGATGTCGCATCCTTGGTAGAATATTTGTACTATTTGACAGGTGTCTAAACCATGTTGCGGACATCCTCTTAATAACTTTCCATATCTTGTCCACGCCTCATATAGAGTTTCATTTGGTTTCTGTGTGAACGTAACAATTTCTGCTTGAAGTCTTACGGCTTTAGATGCAGGAAAGAATTGTTTAAGAAATTTGTCAACTAAAACGTCCCATGTATCGATCGCCCCTTCAGGTAACGATTCCAACCAATCTTTGGCTTCTCCCTTTAAAGTCCAGGGAAATAACATGAGATATATCTGTTCATCCTCCACTTCTCGGATTTTAAATAGTGTGCAGATCCTATTAAAGGTATGTAGATGTTCATTTGGATCTTACTTAGGCGCACCACTAAATTGGCATTGATTAGTCACCATGTGTAGAATTTGTCCTTTGATTTCATAATCTGGCGCATTAATGTCTGGATGAGTAATTGCGTGACCTTGGCCAGTGCGTTTAGCTCTCATTCGGTCTTCCATACTTAAAGGTTCCAGATTTTCCATAATTGAATTTGTTCAATCGTTATCACTAGATGATTCTGATTTAATGGTTCGTTCCTCAACAATCTCTGTTTGAATGATTGGTGGCTCCGGAGGAAAGTTTAATGGTTCAGGATCTACGAACCGTTCCTGAATATTCTCTGGATTCTCAATTGTGAGGTTGGGTTCAAAAAATGGATTATCGGAAATTTGAACTGAAGTACTTGGTCGACTGGATGACGATTCTAAAGAAAAATCAACGGCGGTTATATTTGCTAAATGTCTTGATCTAGTTACAGGTGGTGAACGTACAAAAGGTGGTGAACGTCTTGCTCGGTGCATTCACTGAATATCCTATTAGTTTTTAAAAGGAAAGAAAAATTATAATAAGTTATCCAATCAATAGACTTTTCTGATTTTGCTCACGTTTCGAATAGCCAAAAGATGCAGCAGAGGGGCAGGATTCGTTTGGTCTCAATATAATTGAGGACTGTTTGGCTCCAATAACCCGGTCCACGTACAAATTCAACTATTACTACGAACCAGAAAATTTTGATGTCTATTAATTTAACCACTTAAAATAAATTTTCTTAATTTTAAGAAATTTAGATAAGAAGTAGAATAAAAATCTATGTCCTAAAAACTAGAATAGCGAGAAATAAGAAAGAAAAAGAGTTCGTCGGAAAAAAAAATTGAAAAAGAAAAATGGTTGAAAAAAAAATAAAAGGTGACGGAAAAATAAAAGAAACTTATAAAAACTTAAAAATACTTGACTAACCTAACCTTATTACTACAACTAACTTAAAATTATAATCGCAAATTGAAATTACTAATTGGAATGATAATTGATACATAGGTAAAAGTCGTCTAAAAATATTAAAGCTTACAGGAAAAACTAAATCCCAAATGGAAATAACTTAAAAAGAAACTAAAACTTAAAAAGGTATCGCAAAATTCTAAAGCACCTAAATCTTAGTCTAAAGAAAAAGCACTTAAGGAATTCTACGGCAAAGCCTAAAAATCTAGGAGTAAAAATGACTATGGCAAAAACTAAGTTTAAAATTAAATATGAGCTAAAAATACAAAAGTTATGCTACAACGATTAAAAAGGGACAAAATATAAAAATATACAAAAAGTTGTAAAAAGTACAATTTTTATAAAAATATTATTTTTATATTTTTTTATTTATTAAAACTATTAATTTTATAATTTAATTAAACTTAATAAACTAAAATATTAAATAAAACTTAAATTAAAATAAAACTTAATTATAATATTAATAATAATTAGGGTTAATAATAATAATAATAATTAATAATCCGTAATAAATGCTGAATTAGGGTTCTGTCGCATGTCAGAGTCACTCCGCGAGTTGCGGTATTTAAAACTTCAAACCCCGCGAGTCGCGGGATTCCAAAATTCAGCTGACAGGTTATATCTTCAACGCGTTTTTCTTTATTTATTTTTTTTTATTTTCTGTTTTCTGTTTTTATATAAATAAAAGATATTTAAATAAAACTTATATTTTTATAAACTAAAAAATAAAGAAACTTATAAAACTTAAATATTTAACAAAATCTTAAAAATACTTATATTTTTGTTTTTCTTTTTATATTTTCGAATATTTAAAACGTATTTTTACAAAAACGAATTTTAATAAAAGTTAACTAAAAATCTTTTTTTTTTTTTTTATATTAGCGTTGCGCTTCTGGCGTTTTAAGAGTGTCCCCGGCAGCGGCGCCAAAAATACTTGATGTCAAAGCTAAGGGATACGAAATAGTTTATATTTTACTAGGAAAAACTATTAAATGCGATACAATTTTACACAAGATATTTATTTATTTATAGAATGGATATACTTAAACCTTGCTACAACACTTATAGGCAGTGTAACTAATCGTACAGTAGTGTAGTTTTTAGTAAGTCTGGTTCGTTCTACAGGGAAATCTTTAAACAAAGCTGAACGCTATATTAATTTACTTTTATAAAAATACAAATATACATATAAGTAATATTATTATTATAAAGGGGGGTTTTTACCGTTTAATGACCGGTTTGTCGATTTTAAAACTTTAGTCGCAGTTAAAACCTAATGTAAAATATTAAATAAATAAAAGACTTAATTTAAAGCGTAAAATAAATAACGATAATGAAATTGCAATAAAAGTGCGATAAAATAAAATTGCGATAATTAAAAAGGACGATAATTAAAAGTGCAATTAAATAACAATAAATAAAAGTGCGATAATTAGAAGTGCAATTAAATATAAAATAAAGGAAATTAAATATGAAATAAAAGAATTATGCTTATTTAAACTTCTGTAATCATGATGTTCGACGTGTTGATTTTAGTTTTATGCCCATGGGTTAATTGTCCTTTGTCCTGGATTATTTAATATGTCCGTCTGGTTTTTGTCCATAACAGTCCATCAGTCATAAATATAAAGTGCGAGTGTCCTCGTCAAATTATTCTTATACCCGAAGTTAAATATTCCAACTAATTGGGGATTCGAATTGTAACAAGGTTTTAATACTTTGTTTAATGAATACACCAGGTTATCAACTGCGTGTAAACCAAGGTTTTACTACTTTGTTAACAATTACACCAATTACCCTTGAATGTAATTTCACCCCTGTTTTAATTATTCTAGTGGCTATTAATCCATTCCCGTGTCCGGTTAAATGAACGATTATTCGTACATATAAATACCCCGCCCATCGTGTCCGATCGAGTGTATATGGTAATTTATAAGGACGCCCAATTGTAAATCTTTATATTAACATTAACAAACTATCATTTAGTTAAACAAATATAAAGCCCATTAATAGCCCATAGTCAAATTTCCACAAATGTCGTTCTTTTGTCCAAACCCCAATTATGGTACAAAGCCCAATTACCCAATTTTAGTAATTAGCCCAACATCATGATTACTTCGTTTTAAATAAGCATAATAATAACTTAGCTATGAGACATTAATGTAAAAAGGTTGAACATAACTTACAATGATTAAAAATAGCGTAGCGTTACACGGACAGAATTTTGACTTACACCCTTACAATATTCGCTAACATACCCTTATTATTAGAATTATAATTAAAATTAAAATATAAATTATAAATATAAATATAAATTTTACGTATGATAAGAAGAAGAAAAAGATTGATTTTTACGATCAGAATTCGGTTGGCTTTATAGGCAGAATTTCATTTTGGGGCTCCGCGACTCGCGGTGAAATCCTCTTCAAACTCCGCGAGTCGCGGAGAATGAATTTACAGCTCAGTCCCTTTGGAGTCTTTCTCTGCCGACGGTTTTTATTTATAAATATAATATATATATAATTAATATAATTAATTATATATTATATTATATTTATATACATAGTTAACTTGTAATTTTTAGTCCGTTGCGTCGAGCGTTAAGAGTTGACTCTGGTCCCGGTTCCGGATTTTCGAACGTCCTTGCGTACAATTTAATATCTTGTACTTTGCGTTTTGAATCTTGTACTCTTGTAATTTCGAGATGTTTCTTATCAATAATTGGAACCTTTTTGATTGTCTTTTGTACTTTTGAGCTTTTTGGTCGTTTGCGTCTTCAATTCGTCGAATCTGTCTTTTGTCTTCACCTTTTATTATTTAAACGAATATCACTTGTAAATAGAACAGTTGCAACTAAAAGCTTGTCTTTCTTGAGAAATAATGCTATGAAATATATGTTCGTTTTTAGCATTATCAAATATTCCCACACTTGAGCGTTGCTTGTCCTCAAGCAATATCGTCTTGAAATACTAGAATCACTTCTTTATTCTTCACACTTTGTACATCAGTGATTTCTATACGGCGGTATAAACAATGGTAGTAACGATATGGTTTACAGTCCCACATGATTATAAAAATTTAGATCCATTAAGGAAATTGGATCTTTATGAAAACATTTGATCTTTTGAAAATTAAATCTAGTTTTTACCCTAGATAAGTTTTCCGGAATAACCCTTTACCGGTGTTTGCAAAATATTTTTGTGGGTTTGGTGGGTTTCAGATTTGAAAATTTTAGCTCAAAACTTGCGGTTTTGTGTCACCCACTTGCTAACCTTGTATTTGGAAAGCAACACGTCCAGTTTAATTGTCCCGTATATTACCTTTCGGTAAACTACCGTCCGGTTGTAAAGGAAAGCGTTGAACAAGCAACTGTTAAGGCAATGTCCCCTGACATGCTTTTAATTATGGTCTATAACGTGTCGGACGCAATTACTATCCTTGGTAGGAGCAATAGTAAAGTTCACCCTTATGATTTTTCGGTATGGCACAAGGTCCTGTCTTTGACCACTATGCAACCACCGTTCTTACGGTTGACACCCGATTTAGTTCAGGTGACCTAATGAATTCCAGGTGAATTCCTAGGATTTTACGTTCAATGGTAATGAACGCATTGAAAATAGGGTTTTTAGAAAACAAATCGGTTTGTAATTTTGATCAAAATATTTTCTCGTTCAAGCTCGAGTTTAGATATCATTGAATTCCATGAGTTTGAATTCTCAATCTTTAAGGTCAATCTCTAGGATTGAGTAATATCAGTCTTAAAAGCTGATTTTTAATCTTTAAGGAAATTATCCTTTCTGGGGATCTGATTCATTAGTCTTATCCAGCTAATTTGCATGGTGCCCCCCCATTGTACGAGATAAATCCTTCTCATGGTTAGGATAAATCTGACCACTTGGCGATCCTGTTTAATGCTGAGGTCCGTGGATTTCCTGCTGATTTTAGTGATGACTTTTCTAGATTTTTCGTCAACCTACAGCTGGTCTGGACGACAACTTCATGACCTAAATCAAGAAGCGCGTTTAAGATGAACACTCACCAAGTTCTCCAAATATCCTGCCTCTCCTAACCCCAGCAAGCGAATCCAAAACTCCGTACTAAGGTAAATGAACTGATCACTTTGAAAGATGAACATGCAACGGGTCTCTTCTTGCTCTGTATAATTGTCGTGGGATCTTTTGCAGGGGGTGCATGCTTTCTCTGATCTCTCCATGCTCCAGTTGGTGGTGGTTTAAGACAACCTTGATCATTTATAAGTCTGTCGATCATGGACCAAATTTCTTCTTCACTATCCCAGTCCTTTTCCTTCCTTTTTCTCTTAAAACACACCTTCACATCCTTACAACTTACATTCTTTGGTCCTTCTGTTTCACCAGGTGCAACGTTATCAACTACCATAATATCATCATCAGGTTGCTCAACCACAGATTTCTGATCAACCAATTGCTCATCAACACATTGCTCTTCTGTATCAAGGTTGACCACATTCATGTTTTCCACTTTCTCAATGACATGTCTGGACAACTGTGCAAAATAGGAAATCTGGTTAACAAAAAACACAGACGCAAGGATGCAAGACTAACCTTGCGTCCAAGTAGCGCAAGGACGTAAAACTAACCTTGCGTCCACATCAGTGAATCAAGAACAACAAATATTTAGGATTAAAAAAAAAACTATTATAATATTGTAATGCAGAAATTTACCTTCTCAATTGGTTTTCTATTTCTATATCCAGGTGAAGTAAACGGGGACCTTAATGCACGCGTGGGCCGTCTTTCTCTTATTCCACGTCGTATTTGCATCGGAGAAGGGTTGACAATCTCATTGTCAGAGAAAGATTTATCATAATACGTATCGTCCTAAGCAAATAACAAATATAAAACAAAAAATATATAAATTCAGATGAGAACAAATATTCAAATGAAAAAAAAAATTAATAATTTCAAAATATACCGGATACTCTTGCTCTGAAAAGGGGTTTTCTTCGTATTCCGACAATTTTCTTTTACATTCGGTTAATTCATTTTCAACTTTGTCCATCCGCTCTTTAAATTCTTTTTCACTTTTGTCCACCCGCTCGGTCAACAGCGCTACCACACGATGTAATTCTTGTACCTCGGTATTTTGATGTGTTGATGTATGTGTCTGTGTCTGTGTCTGCTCTACAGTTTCTGGAATTATTTCGGTTTCATCTTACTGGATCTCCTGTTCAACTAATGTTCCAAGAAATAACGCTTCACTATCAATCCACCATTGACACTCCTTTTCTGTATCAGTCGGGAAGAGACCACGTAGAGGTTTCTTGTTCTTGGGACAATCATCCTGCATAATAATTAAACACTACTTTATACGCAAGATTACAAAAAATACTTGGAACTTTTCTGGTCAACAAGACGCAAGGACGCAAATATAGGTTTGCGTCACCAATGTAGCACGTACGCAAAGCCGCAAGTACAACCTTGCGTCCAAGCTTAAGAGAGACGCAAGGACGCAGGAATGGTCTTGCGTCCTTGCCATATCATCTCTGTTTCAATAGTCAATGGTAATTTCAAAAATTAAATGCAACTAACCTGAATATCTAAGAGTTTAATGTAATCAGAGATTCTGAAAGCCTCCGCTGTTGTACGCTTCCAAAAAAGAGCCCTCGGTACTCCATTCTTGTCCTTTTTTGTAGCAAAGGATTTAATGGTACGACGGTAAGCCTCGAGGATCCAAATCTACAAATCATTTGTTTTAACAATATCAATATATATATTATCTTTAAATAATAAAAGTATTTGAAATCAAACATGTCATTACCTTAAATGCCCACATAAATCCCGCCAAAGTGTACGCCTTGCCGCTCTCTAATTGGCTTTCCCGAACACCAAACCCTTCACTAACCGCTTCGTAAGTCGGTTCCCATATACGAGACCCCCATGGGTACTTATTAACACTTGAAAAATCTTCAACTAAATATAAGAACTTCTTGTTCACCACATGAGCAGATTGTTTACTAATAAAAGCTCTCTCTACAACTAATATGATTGCTAGTCAAACCACATCATCGTCCGAAACACCAACCCGACTACTTTTTAGAAGCTTCTTTTCAATATCACCAATCAAAATGTCTGTGCTCTCTTTAATGGACGGAAATAAACGTTTTCTAATTGGAGCCGTCTCTTTTTCATAATCTTTAGGGATGTAATGTGCCATATCCGTACGGGTACCGAACAAAAACCCCGTTACTAGACAAAACTCTCGGCGACCAAATCTAATAGAAAAATTAGGCTTAAATCTAAACCATATGTCATCTTCCTCCTCTGGGTACTTAGCATCATCAATTCTTTCTGGCCGTACAGTTTTACGTTGGAGCATTGCATGTACAAGTCCGGGATCATTTCCCATGTATTCAAGATCTAACCATACACCAAAACACGTTTCTTTAAATATTTTAATTTGATTTTTAGTCATTACTTTCTTCACATCACCTATAATACTTATTTTATTCTTCATCGTCAGTTTACCTTCAACCCATCCCTGTAAAATTAACAATAACAACATCAGCATAGGATACACAAAGGCGCAAGATTGGTCTTGCATGTTAAACCATTGGTACGCAAGGTCGCAAATTCGGTCTTGCGACCAAATTGTGTCTGGAACGCAAAGACGCAAAATGATCCTTGCGCCTGGAGAGTCAAACAAATTTGACGAGCAACAAATTGTTGTTTCACTAAATAACTATACAAACAAAGAGATAATATACCCCATTATTAAAAAAAAGCAAGAATACGGTTAAATAATGATGATTATCATAGAGACATTTCATCGAACAGTAGGTGTGCACGTTTTCACATTTATATATGAACATATGAAATTTATATACAACTCCCATATAACTAACATTATAGTGAAGGAAGAACTAACCTGCGAATTTGCCATTTTTATTAGGTTGATTTCTTGATTTCTTTCTTAGTTAAAATGAACCAGACGAAGACGATGGTGACGTAGTTGGTGACGTAGATGCTGGTACGTGGTGGTGGTGGTGAATACGATGAACTGGGGGGTAGTGTAGGTGGTGATGGTGGTTAAGATCTACTGTTCGAACGAGAGAGAAGATGATGGAGCTTTGCGTATTTGAGTTTGGCTAGGTTTGCCGTATTTTGCTTCTCTGTGTCTGGGGATGTGTGTGTGTGTGTCAAGTGAATGATGAATATAGGTTTATAACCTAATAAAAACAAGTGCAAGACGCAAAGACGCAAGGTCGCAAGAACCACATTCTTTGCGTCTTGCGTCCAGTCGCAAGGTTCGATTTGCGTCTTTGCGTATAGTATGATTAATATTTTATGTTGCTGCTGTTTGAGTTTTTTTTTATTTGTTTAACTTCTGTTAATGTATATGTCCATCTATGTTTACAAATATTTATCTAGTGCTCAAGTGTAAGTTTATAAAAGTTATTGACCAAATTACTCCCGTCGCCCTTGAACTTGTACTGAAATTAAAATAAGCAATAAAACAGATAGGCTAAAATTAAAATACCATTAGGATATTTCATTAACCCGAAAGTAGTACAAAAGGCCCTACGACCTAGTTTATTACATGATCAACCCAATTATACAATTTAAGCAGCATACATAATCTCAGCATTCAACACCTCCCGATCAGAGGGATACACCAACTCATCTTCATCAGCAAAGAAGTTGTTCAACAACATGCCATAGGGCAATCCTCTCCCACCAGCTGCAGGCAATCTCGCCATCCGATTAGCAACCACATATGCCAGATTAATTTGGATTTGTTCGAGCAAACACATCAAAATCAAAACTTCAGTTACATATAGCTCCACATCAGCATCATCTCGAAACATGACATTCCTCTTCTGTTGATACTGGTCATGGATATGTTCTTCCCTGATAATGACAGGACCACTGTTTGGCATGTCAAAACCAGGTTTACATAGTCCCGAAACAAACCCAGAAGCTGAGAATGAATTTCCTGTAGCTGACCTCCTCGGGGCATTTTTCACATCCTTGCTAAGACTGAAAAACTTGAAATCTCCATCTGGAATATCCAGAATCTCAACAAACTCCTTCAACGTCCAATCGTAGGAATAACCAAACATGTTCATGTGAACACATTTCAATTTACGTGGATCAAACACATAGTTTGCATAGAATTCCCTAACAAGTCTGGGATAGTACTCATTATCTCGATAGAGAAAAGCTCCAACATATATTCCCCGCCAGTACGCAGAAAAACTACCTTGAGCAGCAACCTTCACACCAGTAAGAATAGGACGTTCGGCTAATAGTCGTCGTCTTTCAGCAACTTGTTGTTCTGACTCTCCTTGTGAAACTCGGTGTGAAGTTCTAGCTCTTCTATCCATGGATATTAACTGAGATTAACTGTAAATAACAAAATAATTAAAAATAATCATCATTAACGCAAATAATAAATATTAAAATTAGTAAAATTAGTGAAGAAAATGCTTAAATTAGTACCTTAAAGTGCCTTTAATCAATGAATTGTACAAGGTTGGAATTGTTATGAGACTGTGAAATCAAAGTTCCAGGGTCATACTATAAATAGGGTAAAAATCTTATCCGACAAAAATCTAGGAAATTTAACTAAATCTTATCTGAAAATCCAACATCTGATCAGATAAGGTCGCAAGCTCGCAAGACGCAAGGACACAAGCTTGCGCCTTGCGAGGGCAAGACGCAAGTCTTCTTGCATCTTGCGAGGGCAACCTGGCAATTTTTTTTTTGGGCTTCAGCGCAAGACTTTGTTTGGGAATGGGCATTTTGGCTATAATCCCTATGTTTTATGGGCCTTGCTTGAGTGGTAGTTTTGGGCCAGGTCAGGTCAGGCCAGGCTAGAGTACTTGATTTGGAACGTACAAATATTTATTTAAAAATGTTTTGTACCCTCCTAATTAGTACTACATAATTCAGATTAATTTATATTCAAATTCAATTAATTTCAATTCATTCGTCTAAATGAATATCCATTGATTATTCAAAAAAAAAAAAATATAATCCTTCCTAATCTATCTATCTATACTATATATAATAAGAAAGATGAAAATAAATCATCTTAAATAACAACAACTAATCCTAGCCCTCCATTAACTTAATCCTAAATAATCTCAACCATTCATTCTCAAAAAACTTCCTAATGACATCATAATCATCACCTTGAATTGTTTGATTACCAAAACACCCTTCTAAGCAATATATTTATTTTAGGAATAGATATGAATTTGTAGTACCCGATTTAGGAAAAATATCATATATCCCCCCTACTAAACATATAAATTACATATTTTCCCTACTTAACACTCTAGTATCATATATCTCCAACTTAAATCTCAAATTCTCAAATTTACCCATTTCCTTTATTTAAACATTATTAATACATTTTAATTCTTTTATTCTGAATTCAATTACCATTATACGTTGCATAACTAAAATTATTTTATAAAATTTGTAACAATAACACCACATATCATTGTAGAAGACTCCTATGGTCCTATAGCTATTCCAGTTTAACTACACCTTCACCAGTCATTTAATACTTATGTGAAAAGTAATCATTAAACTTTTACGAGTACAAAAAGGAGACTTGTTTATTCTCCTTCTTTACATCTTAATACTTTTGTAAAACCCATATGCGAGGTCAAAGCTCCTCTAACCACTAAAAATGTTATCCTGAAGAAGCTTTCTTTAGTTCTTCATTTATATAGACTCGCTGGAGCGACTACATACACATGATTGAACCAAACAACGTTTTTATATTGTTTCACGTGTTTGTACCATCTCTCAAATTTACCATTAGATTGCTGATGCTTGAATCAATTAGAAGCTACGCAAATTGAAATTCAAGTTATTGAACCTACCGAGTTGCAACTAAGTGTAAATGATTTTAGAAAAAAATAATAATGTAAATGTATTAAAAATGATTAAATAAAGGAAATGGGTAAATTTGAGATAATTTGATGTTTAAGTTGGGGATATATGATATTAGAGTGTTTAGTAGGGGAAATATGTAATTTTGATGTTTAGTAGGGGGGATATATGATATTCTCCCATTGATAAGGTGCTTAATTTAAGCAAATTAAAATGAATTCAAATTCAAAATTCAAAACTAATTCAAAATTCAAAAGTCACATTAATTCAAATTCAAATTATATTAATACTTGTTAAATAATGTAGTTGACTTTTTCCTTTAATTAAATTGCAATTCAATTTATTTAATGTATAATTCTTTGCTAATTATGGTATTTTACAAGAATCCATTATATTATATACATTGAAATCGTCACTTACAATCACACTCCTACAATCGCAATAACCTCATGCAGTCGTCTCCTCTTAAACATTGCAACTTCAAATCACTCATCTTCAATCATTTTTTGGCAAACGTTTGCCTGCAGCATACTTGCACTAACATCTTGTGTCCAATCATGTTCAATTGCAAACAACATGTAGTTTTTATTTAATTTTCATTTTAATTTTAAGGTTTTAATATTCAATTTCCTCATACATATTCTTGAAAATTATCTGTTGTATTGCATGTCATCTCTGATTCATAAATAATAGAGATTTGTACTTTATTCGTTTTTAGGGTTTATTAATTTTGGTTTCCCTTAATACACTGCATATATTTAGTATTGTCGATTAATGGATATAAAATTTCGGACTTTTGGAACATTGTATCACATAGATTTCAAACACTTTTCAGAATGAAGGGTTTCAGTTTTTTTTTATTATGTATTTTTTATAATTTTTAAAACACTAAATACATTTATTAAGAACTTAATTAACTGAAAGAATTAAGTAGTGATCTTGACTTTTTCTTTTAATTAAATCACAATTGAATTACATTAGTGTGTATTGCTAGACTAATTTAGGAACGAAAAGAGAAATTATGTGTGTTAAATACAAATTCAAATTCAAAATCACAATTACTACATTTCCTTAAAATGTGAATTTGAAAAATTAATTTTATGAAATACCAATCAAGTTAATCAATCTTATGTGTATGATTAATGTGTAATTCAAAATCCAAATTCAAATTAACGAATTTGTATTTCAAATAATTAGTGGAAAATACTTTAATAATATTAATGCAAATTAATGCAATTTATATAACTAATGTGTAACTCAAACTAATTACCTATAATTAAGCCATTTCAAAGATAAACCAATCAACATTAATGATGGTGATAATATTTAAAGTAGCCCATATTTTTTGGCTGGATATGTCATATGTGTTGGCTATTTAAATTGCTGTCATTTCCCAGTTCTATTCTAAATGCGATGATCACCACTGATTTCTAAAGGTGATGTAACATCATGTCTTAGGTTATTTGTAACATTATGCGTTTGTATAATTTTCTGATTTTGCGTTGTATTTTATTTTATTGAGCGTCACTCTCACATCTTTTTGGTTGATCTTGCTTGCAGGTTATGTCTTCATACGGATACGACACAGTTCATAATTGTTGATATAGAACTGTATGATCATGTAGTTGGCAGTGTAACCCCATTATATGTAAGTGGGTCAAGTTCAGTCTTGCTAATAGGGTCTGTTTTATGTCTTATACTAAAACTATACTATTATTATCTGCTTATTGAATATAACTCGAATCGTTTCAAGAAAGTTATTATTAATAAAATCCATTATTTGAAGAGACTAAGAGCTGAAAAGAAGAAGCCATTAGTGCAATTACTTCTTATAGGATACGGGTTTTAATATAGGATACGGGTTTTGATATAACCATTGTTGTTATAGTTGCAGATTAGAGTAATACTTGCAGGTGCTATCGTGTTTGATAATTACGTAAACAATCAAATGTACTTAACATTACTTTAACACTGATTTTACTTTGGTTTAAGTAATTGGTTATGAGTACGTGTTTCGTAACTGTTTCTAGATAAATTTAAAGTATAGTTCATATTATCATTGGGTGTTTAATTTAATCTTTAAAACCTTATCTTCATATCTTAAAACATAAGTACATAAGTAATTGGCTGTAATCTTTATATGTAACTATTATGCAACTTAAGATGACTGCATTAAGCATCAGTTTGAGCTAACCTTGCTTATGATTGGTTTTATGTGTATGTAGTTTGAGGCATTGTGATTTTTAAAGGCGCACGTTCATTTTTTTTTCACAATTATGAGTAATCTTCTTAAACATTGGCTTCCCTGACTTTATTTCTATTACTTTTCAGCCCATATATTACACAGTAAAATCAGTATTTTAGCGCTTTTAAAACTTTTGACCTATATAGCATATTACTTATAACATATAACCACAATTCTTTTCGTTTTACCTATTATATCATCTTTGAAACATATCTCTAATTGACCCATTTATTAGTATATGGGTTGAGGTTGTCACCTCTTTCTCCATATAATTCCTCCATTAAGAGTCCTTTCTCCACAACACATGTGATATAAACGTTTATAATGAAATAACTTTATAACACAATTCTACTATGTTTTCAGTTCACTGTCTATTAACTTTGGCATTTCATTGTATAAAGTTGATTTTAGTTCAAAAATAATAATCTTAATAGGGAAAGTGAATAAACACAAGATGAATTGAAGATAGTAGAAGAAGCAGGATTTGAACAATTTTAAACACATGACGTTTGCCTATTGAATGTAAAAAATTAAGAAGTGTTAGATAGTCTCAAGTGGTATAGATTTGAAGCTTTGAACGAATGATAATGCATATTAAATCGATGGTTTTATGGTGGGATATATGGGTGAATGACTCAAAGTTAGTGGGTTCTAACTGAGTGGGTCTAAACAGGTAATATAGTAGCTATGATTATGAGTAGATAAGGGGATTGTTTCATGAAATAGATATACTCCATAGATAATTCTTATGTATATAAAATTCTAGCAAAATCTATATGTTTAAGTACTTCAAATTTTGTTAAATTAAATTATCAAGTGATGTTATTCACGTTTACCTGATCAGTTTGTGATTTCAGTTTAGTAAATGGAATATGAATGTGTAGTATTTTTTTCGGTTTGTGTGGTTATATTTTACTGTTTTAGGGAATTGCATAAATGATATAGTCTAGGTGGACTTTTACCAGGTTGAATTAGCACAACTAATAATGTAAGTTGTTTAATTTTCATGATATGGTTGTATGCATCATACATTGTATGCAACTGTGTATATGTTTAATAGTATTAAAATAATCCTTTACTTCTTTTATGGAGTTATGTTTCAAAATTAAATTGTTGCAATGTACAGAAACTTTATGGAGTGTGCATTACTATACAAAACGTTTGTGTATTGATATTTGATGATACATTAATCAAATCATCTGTAAATCAAAATTTATTCTTAATTAGTCCAATAAAAAAAGCCCCACGAATTCGCGGGCATTAAGCTAGTATGTGATAAAATAAAAACGTAATATAATAACAAATTCATATAATGTGACATAATTAAAATTTATTCACCCAAGAACGTGTAATCTTTGTTGAAGATATAACACAATTTGTTATATTTACTATTAAACAAAGACTATGGCAAATAAAATGTTCAATATGTATGTGTATTTGATTAGATTTACGTGTTTTTTGTAATATGTCGTAGTTAATTCATTATATGGTTGAAAGCAAAAATTATGTGTGATGGAAAATGAATTTATAATAGTAGGTGTGTTTGCATATATCTATATTTTATACATGTATATCGGGTGATAATAAATATATCTATGGATGAAATTAAATCCATCCATATTTATATCCGTTTAGATCTATCTATATATTTATTCATATCTATTTAAATTATTCATATTTATATATTTATTATGATTCATGTGGATAGAGTGAATATCCACTTAATTAGATGTTCACTCAATTAGGTGAACAAGCTGATTACCACTGTTTTGTTATTCTATTCTCGCATTTGTTTTATAACTAGCTGAAGGACTAAAAAATTTCATTGAGATGATTTAAAGATTTACTTCTGACTGTCAAATCACTGTTTTGTTAAAAAAATATTTAAAAGCTAAAATATTATATATAATTATAATATAATTATATAATTTATATATTACAATAGATAAACATATAGACCTTAAACATGCAAAATTGAAAACATGTATAACCTTCAAATCGCTTAAAACATTAAAAAGGAGAAATATAAGCTCTATAATTCGATGGTTTCACTTAGCTCAACTCCTTTAAGTTCTGACTTAGTTATTAGTTGATCTACTCCTAATAATATTTTATCCTATAAGTGTTTAAATCCTCTCGAAGAAATCACGTGATGTTAGAGATTATAGAATGCATATGGAAGATGAACGAAAAAATAGAGTAAAATTGTATTGAAGGGCAGCAACAGATGTAGATGAGTTACAACAATAATGTGTTAAAGAAATTACTCAAATATTAGGGTTGTATCTATTATTTTTAAGGGACATATTAATTGAAAAATGGGTTGGCCGATTGTCAATATGGAATCCTAATATTCACTTCCTCTTTTATGTTATCTATTATTAAAATTAATAAAATAATAATGACATAATTATGATTTTTCTTGCGATGACATGTGGCATTTTAGAGATTAAGAAAGAGTTTAAATTCTTTTAGATGACATCATTAAGATTGTATTTTAATATATTGTTTAGATAATAGTAGGTATGTTTGCATATATTTATATTTCTTTTAGATGACATCATTAAGATTGTATTTTAATATATTGTTTAGATAATAGTAGGTGTGTTTGCATATATTTATATTGTATACATATATTTCGAATGATAATAAATATATATATAGATGGATGAAATTAAATTCATCCATATTTATATCCGTTTAGGCCTATCTATATATGTATCTGTAAGTAACTAGATGGGGGATGAATAGTTACTTAATACGTTTTTAACACTTTTTCGATTGATCACCGAATTCGATTAACTATGATCGATCAATTCAACTCAGACTTGATGTGTGTGGTGTATATGTTCAAAATGATGAGCAAAGTAATGTAAAGAACATAGAAACAAGGATTTATAGTGGTTCGGGTGGATGTTAACTAATCCACCTTAATCCACTCCCCGATTACACTAATCAGGATTTTCTTACTTCACTAAGCACTTTTTCTCCAAATCCGGTGGAGATCCAATTTACAAGTCTTCAACTTCTTTAGTAGACAACAAACCTAATATTTCTATCCCTTTGAAAGACCAACTTCAACCTAGCTCAACTTGTCTTCAACTTGGACAAGTATTAATCTTCAAATAAGATTAATCAACTTCCTAAGTCCCTTTAAGGAAGTAGATCACTAAGCTAGCCTATCCTTCTACTAATTGAAGTTACAAGACTTATATAATTTGCAATGATGATTCTAATACAATACTAGGGCATACATCACACTAAGTAAACTCACAAGATAAACAATTTTGATTAGTAAGTTTACAACAACCAAATTCTATATCTATAAGATTATAGAATCTTCTCTTGCTTGATCATATTTGAGTAGTAATTAAAGCACTTGTGATCTCTGAAAATAAGCTTTTTAAATATACAAGAGGGTCAGCTTCAAATGCTCTTCAATGCTTGCTATTTATAGTGAGATTCAAAAACTAGCTGTTGTTACACGATCACTGGCACGGCGACCGTGGTTCGACCGCGCGTACCCCAATCCAAAATATGTATCCGTTGTATAGCCGTTTGACTCAGATTTGAACACCACATTTTGAGATCGTTACTCCATCTAGCACCTGCAAAAGAAACCCAATATCCTATATAAGTACTATATGCATTAAGTGTGTGAGATTTGGTCTTATTGAGTGAAAATGACATAACACTCCAAATGTGGTAAACCCAACATTCTTGGAGAAGTATCTTGATTGACATTTTGGGTAATCTCAGTTTGGTCAAGACTTAGTTAGGTTCATTAATGCATTTGGTTCAATCCTAAAGACTAGTCAACATGTCATTAACTTCCTAGTTTCAATTAATCACAAGTCATATTCATTTTAAGACTAAGTAGAGATTAATTGGATGATGTCTTTCTAAATCAAACATTAAGTGTGTAAAGATATTAATGTTAAGTCATACTTGGACATGTTACACAATGTGTTACTTAGACAAGACCAAATAAATTATTGATCATTATTCTTTTGTGAACCATTTTACACTTAATTCATTGAAGTAGGCTAGTTACTTGAATCCTAGTATTCTAACTAGTAACACATAGCAAGCATGTTAATCAAGTTGGTAAATTAATGAGTATTAAACATATTAGCACGTAATACTCACACGTAGAAAGAGATAGTTATTCTAAAATCAATCATATAGACATTTGCACAATACTATGGTTTAAGCTTTAGCAAGCTTACTTGCAATATAGCATATTGCATGATTAATGTGTAAGCACACATTAATGTCCAACACATGCACAAGGGAAGATCAATCTCTAGTTGGGACTTGGTGACCATCCTAAATATATCTAAGTGTATTTTAAGATTACAAGTCTTTGCTAGTCATACTTACAATTATTGTTCTTCATTTAGCATTAATTTATCACTAAGTAATCTTTAATTATAATTAGTATTCTAGTGACATTAGCTTATGTGTGTTTGTGACGACCCGGAGATTTCCGACCAAATTTAAACTTAATCTTTATATGATTTCGACACGATAAGTGTGACAACCCGGAAATTTTTGACCAAATTTAAACTTTATCTTTAAATGATTTAACGTTTCCGACACGATAAGCAAAGTCTATGAAGTTGAATCACAAAATTTTAGAACTGTTTCATTACATTTGACTGCTCTCGACGATTCATGAACAATTATATGTATGTATATATATATATATATATATATATATATATATATATATATATATATATATATATATATATATATATATATATATATATATATATATATATATATATGTACAAGTAAAAACGACTTTCCTACAGTAAAACACTATTTGCTACAGTAAAATGACTTTGCTACAGTAAAACACTATTTGCTACAGTAAAACACTATTTGATGTCGACGAACTAGCAAACAAAAACGGATAAGGCGGCCATGCGATCGCATGGCAAAAACACTGAAAACTCATGCGATCGCACGAGGTACTGTAGCAGGCCACATACTATAAAAGCTCGGTTCATTCCTCCGAATTATTATTTTTATATTATTATTATTATTATTACTATTATTATTATTATTATTATTATTATTATTATTATTATTATTATTATTATTATTATTATTAAGATTAATATTATTATTATTAATCTTATTATAATATTATTATTAGTAGTATATATACCTAAAATACTACGACGAGGTTATGAGCGTGTCACCTTCAAAATGGATTTTTGAGCGGGATAGAGCTAAGGAAATTATGGGTTATTGCCAAGGAGGTTATCGGTAATGTTCAGGGGTATATTTGTGAATCAAATCTAGTGTTTATCATCTCCGTTACGTCTACGTACTTTCCTACAATATTGAATCTCAATATTTATACATAAGCACTCATATTTTATCTTTTATATATTAATTATGTATCCATGTCTAGTGCTCGAGTATATATATATATATTTATATATGCTTGTATGCTAAATTTCATCATTAAACAGTTATAATGAATCACGAATTAAATACATATATTACTAGTAAAAAGTATATGATATATATGTTTTTGGAAAGCTGGCGAAAAATCAATAACTTTTCATTTAGATATCGAATAATTTCGATGAACGGATTAAAAGATATGATCAACTGAATTATGATTGACGTTAATTGAAATTGCTTTTGAATCTACAATTAAGATTTAAACAACTCGTTTACGAGATTGATAATTTGGATTTTTTAATATTACCAACCGAGTAAATGAATCCTTATATAAGGTACGTCTCGTTTTGTTAAACAACTGTCAAAATTGACTTTTTGAAACGACATTGGATAACTTTTGTATGTCGATCTCGAGCATTAGGATTGTGATACACTATGACCTGACCTAGCTTGATAGACGTTTATTGACCAACATATGTTCTCTAGGTTGAGATCTACGATTATTTGGTAATCCGAGTTTCGATCACATTTTGGTGAACGACTTTATATGCTGCTAAGGTGAGTTTCATTTGCTCCCTTTTTAATTGCTTTTGCAATACAATCTATATTTTTGGGCTGAGAATACATGCAATTTATTTTAAACGCAATGGATACAAGCACATACTTAATTCTTCACTGAGTTTGAACCGAAAATCCCTTAGCTTTGGTAACTAGTAACTGCCGGTTATAAGAACTGGTGGGCGCGATAGTTGTATATGGATCCATAGGGCTTGACATCCCCGTCTGTTCCAGGTTGTAATGACCCGCACTTTTTCGATCATTCTATACTTATAAGATTAATATTTACATAAATTAAACCTTACCAACATGATAAGCAATCCAAATTGTTGAGATTTATGTTTTTGAAAAGAGTTTTACACAACGTTTGACCGTCTAGTTTGACCGATGATATCACGAACTATATAACATATGATAATTATACGTTTGTGTATATATATGTATATATACATATTTAACATGACCTAAGAATGTTTTAATATCTCATTTTGTATTAATAACAATAAGTTATAAGTATATTTTGAAACTACTAACTTAAGTTTTCAAAATGATAACCATACGTAACGTTAATTGACATAAATACTTATAATCTATAATGTTTATACATATATCGTTGATGTTTTTGCGAGGTGTATATAAAATAGTTATTAATTTTAGCAGAAAACACTATTAAATACGATACAATTTTACACAAGATATTTATTTATTTATAGAATGGATATACTTAAACCTTGCTACAACACTTATAGGCAGTGTACCTAATCGTACAGTAGTGTAGTTTTTAGTAAGTCCGGTTCGTTCCACAGGGAAATCTTTAAACAAAGCGTAACGCTATATTAGTTTACTTTTATAAAAATACAAACATATATATAAGTAATATTATTATTATAAAGGGGGGTTTTTTTACCGTTTAATGACCGGTTTGTCGATTTTAAAACTTTAGTCGCAGTTAAAACCTAATGTAAAATATTAAATAAATAAAAGACTTAATTTAAAGCGTAAAGTAAATAACGATAATGAAATTGCGAATAATAAAAGTGCGATAAAATAAACTTGCGATAATTAAAAAGTACGATAATAAAAAATGCAATTAAATATAATAACAATAAAAAATGCGATAATTAGAAGTGCAATTAAATAAAAAATAAAGGAAATTAAATATGAAATAAAAGAATTATGCTTATTTAAACTTCCGTAATCATGATGTTTGACGTGTTGATTTTAGTTTTATGCCCATGGGTTAATTGTCCTTTGTCCTGGATTATTTAATATGTCCGTCTGGTTTTTGTCCATAACAGTCCATCAGTCATAAATATAAAGTGCGAGTGTCCTCGTCAAATTATTATTATACCCGAAGTTAAATATTCCAACTAATTGGGGATTCGAATTGTAACAAGGTTTTAATACTTTGTTTAATGAATACACCAGGTTATCAACTGCGTGTAAACCAAGGTTTTACTACTTTGTTAACAATTACACCAATTACCCTTGAATGTAATTTCACCCCTGTTTTAATTATTCTAGTGGCTATTAATCCATTCCCGTGTCCGGTTAAATGAACGATTATTCGTACATATAAATACCCCGCCCATCGTGTCCGATTGAGTGTATATGGTAATTTATAGGGACGCCCAATTGTAAATCTTTATATTAACATTAACAAACTATCATTTAGTTAAACAAATATAAAGCCCATTAATAGCCCATAGTCTAATTTCCACAAGTGTCGTTCTTTTGTCCAAACCCCAATTATGGTACAAAGTCCAATTACCCAATTTTAGTAATTAGTCCAACATCATGATTACTTCATTTTAAATAAGCATAATAATAACTTAGCTACGAGACATTAATATAAAAAGGTTGAACATAACTTACAATGATTAAAAATAGCGTAGCGTTACACGGACAGAATTTCGACTTACACCCTTACAATATTCGCTAACATACCCTTATTATTAGAATTATAATTAAAATTAAAATTAAAATATAAATTATATATATATATATATATCGTTTATGTATGATAAGAGAAGAAAAAGATTGTAAATTGTGATCAGAATTCGGTTGGCTTTATAGGGATTTTCGATTTTTGGGGCTCCGCGACTCGCGGCAAAATCCTCTTCAAACTCCGCGAGTCGCGGAGAATGAATTTACAGCTCAGTCCTTGGAGTCTTTCTCTGCCGACGGTTTTATAATATATATATAATATATATATAATTAATATAATTAATTATATATTATATTATATTTATATGCCTAGTTAACTTGTAATTTTTAGTCCGTTGCGTCGAGCGTTAAGAGTTGACTCTGGTCCCGGTTCCGGATTTTCGAACGTCCTTGCGTACAATTTAATATCTTGTACTTTGCGTTTTGAATCTTGTACTCTTGTAATTTCGAGTCGTTTCTTATCAATAATTGGAACCTTTTTGATTGTCTTTTGTACTTTTGAGCTTTTTGGTCGTTTGCGTCTTCAATTCGTCGAATCTGTCTTTTGTCTTCACCTTTTATTATTTAAACGAATATCACTTGTAAATAGAACAATTGCAACTAAAAGCTTGTCTTTCTTGAGGAATAATGCTATGAAATATATGTTCGTTTTTAGCATTATCAAATATTCCCACACTTGAGCGTTGCTTGTCCTCAAGCAATATTGTCTTGAAATACTAGAATCACTTCTTTATTCTTCACACTTTGTACATCAGTGATTTCTATACGGCGGTATAAACAATGGTAGTAACGATATGGTTTACAGTCCCACATGACTATAAAAATTTAGATCCATTAAGGAATTGGGTCTTTATGAAAACATTTGATCTTTTGAAATCTAGTTTTTACCCTAGATAAGTTTTCCGGGATAACCCTTTACCGGTGTTTGCAAAATATTTTTGTGGGTTTGGTGGGGTTCAGAATTGAAAATTTTAGCTCAAAACTTGCTGTTTTGTGTCACCCACTTGCTAACCTTGTATTAGGAAAGCAACACGTCCAGTTTACTTGTTCCGTATATTACCTTTCGACAAACTACCGTCCGGTTGTAAAGGAAAGCGTTGAACAAGCAACTATTAAGGCAATGTCCCGTGACATGCTTTTGATTATGGTCTATAACGTGTCGGACGCAATTACTATCCTTGGTAGGAGCAATAGTAAAGCTCACCCTTATAATTTTTCGGTCTGGCACAAGGTCCTGTCTTTGACCACTATGCAACCACCGTTCTTACGGTTGACACCCGATTTAGTTCAGGTGACCTAATGAATTCCAGGTGAATTCCTAGGATTTTACGTTCAATGGTAATGAACGCATTGAAAATAGGGTTTTCAGAAAACAAATTGGTTTGTAATTTTGATCAAAATATTTTCTCGTTTAAGCTCGAGTTTAGATATCATCGAATTCCATGAGTTTGTAATTCTCAATCTTTAAGGTCAATCTCTAGGATTGAGTAATATCAGTCTTAAAAGCTGATTTTTAATCTTTAAGGAGATTATCCTTTCTGGGGATCTGATTCATTAGTCTTATCCAGCTAATTTGCATGGTGCCCCCCACATTGTACGAGATAAATCCTTCTCATGGTTAGGATAAATCTGACCACTTGGCGACCCTGTTTAATGCTGAGGTTCGTGGATTTCCTGCTGATTTTAGTGATGACTTTTCTAGATTTTTCGTCAACCTACAGCTGGTCTGGACGACAACTTCATGACCTAAATCAAGAAGCACATTTCTTTTTCGGAAGACTTTACTTCCTTTTAATGATGGAATTGATTCATCGTGTAGATCCATCTCTTCTTTTCTTTCATCGGGTAAAAACAGTTTAGTTTAGTCCAAAGCAAAAGTATTTTCAGTTATTTGTTACAGATATATGTGACATATGTTTAAGATAACTTGGTAAATTTTCCCACACTTGGCTTTTATTTTCCTTTTTATTGTCCTCTATTCCATCTTAAATGAATTTTAACATTTTGGTTTGTTTCTCAATTTATGTCCTTTCCGAGGTTACAATAATTTCGGTGTTAAAACCTAGTTTTATCGTTCATAAATATGTATAAACATGATTTTGAGTTCATTTAATTGAAAATTTTGAAAAATTTTACTAGAATTGGGTAGTCAGTATATAAGACTAGGGCTGTTCTTTTTTATCAGAGAGCACTAGATTCTAATACAACTACTGCTTTACTAGTATTTTTAATGGTAACCAAGTGTTTAAGATAAAAATTTTAAAATCCGAAAGAATTTAACTCCTTCCCACACTTAAGATCTTGCAATGCCCTCATTTGCAAGAAATCAGTAACAATTTAAATTATTGAGGGTGATTTGTGTGAAAATGATTAAATTTTTACCAAAGTTTCCAAATATATTGGCGTTTGTTTGCTGAATGATAAATGGTGCACATCATTTGTTCATTCCGTCTTGTTGTTATTTCACATATATTTTGCATCTTGTCGTCAAAATTAGTTGCTTTTGCTGAACTTAATGCCAGTCTTTGAAAATGCGTTGTTTTACCCTGTTGTGTATATAAGATAAACTGCAAACATATATACATATTTTTGAAGTTTGGTATATTACCCCACATTCAAAAATTATTAAAATCTAAGGATAAAAGTTAGATAATTATAAAAATGATTACAATATTAACAAAAGTATTAAACATATCAATAATTACAAATTACAAAAAAAAAATAATAATAAGTAAACTAAGGATGATATTGGTACCAATAGGGGTTCCAGGCATAACCATAAGTGCTATAGAATGCTTCGGCAGGGTCATACGTAGGATACGGTGGCTGCATCTCTATAGACCAAGGAGGGAAGATGGGTTTCGGTGTAGGAATATAGTTTCTACCTATATGTTGGCAATGAGCTATGATTTGGTTCTGATGAACTTGCCAATCTTCAAATGCTCTCTGTCTAGCATTTTCGTATTCTTGAGAAGCTATAAACCTATGCATTTCTTGCATCTCATTCCCCCCTCCTACATTACCTTTTTGTTGGTTTCTCTCCACCTGTGGATGTATACCATGGTATCGTACTGCGGCGTTATTTCGCCTCTTCAAAACTTTCGCACCATGGTATACATTTAAACCTATAGTATCGCGGGGTTCCGGTTCTTCTACTAATAATCCCCCCCGACTTATATCCACACCGAGATATTCACCAATCAAAGTAATAAAAATACCACCTCCTATTATGCTATGTGGTCGCATCCCCCGAACCATAGCTGATAAATAATAACCCACACAATATGGTATACTTACAGCGCTTTGTGGGTCTCGAATACACATATGGTAAAACAAATCCTGTTCATTTACTTTTTCTTTGTTCTTACCCCTTTGTGTAATCGAATTAGCTAAAAACCTATGTATCACTCTTAATTCGGCTCTATCTATATCCAAATAAGAGTAATTTCCCCCTTTGAAACGGTGATGGCTTGTCATTTGACTCCACACACCGTGTGTATCAAAATTCTCATCTATCTTTCTACCGTTTAGTATCAATCCTCTACAATCGGCAGACGCTAACTCCTCAGGCGTATATATACGTAAAGCCTGAGCCATGTCCAGTAAAGACATGTGGCGCATCGAACCGCCTAACAAAAATCTAATAAAAGAACGATCGGTTAAACTAGCTACCCGATCATTCAACTCTATACTACATAACAATTCTTCACACCATACTTTATATACAGGTCTACGTATGGTGAATAAATGTACCCAGTCATTAAAAGAAGAATTACCATACCTCTGTACAAGTAATTCCCTAATTGGCCCGGCCAATTCTACAGCTTCTAAGGGTCCCCATTCTATGACCCTCGGTACCTCAACAACCTTGGAATGAAGAGTATGCAAACCCCGTTGATATTTTGGATAATCTATCCAAAGTCTGTCAAATCTCAGGTTCGGGTGCAACTCTTCCAAGTGCATATCGGAAAAGGTCATGACTGGATGAGGTATATCCTGCTTGTAGTAGTTATCCACCTCCTGTTGTTCCAAATTCTCAGCAGGAGCATTGCGGGCTTGGGATGAAGATTCACCCCTTGGATTTTCAAAACACATCAAACATAATTTTTGTGCATCCAAATATGCATTAGTGTCAGCAAAATCATCAATCAAAATAATTACAATGACATTATCAATTTATATCAAACTTAAGCTTATTTTCACATTTTTATCAAATCTACACTTTTTCAAATAAGCATATACGAAAATTTTCGCCAAGTTCATAAGCATTCAACTCAAATAACATGTCAAAATAATCATTACTAGCAATCAAACAAGTCTCAAATGGCATTATCTTTCCAAAATCAAGTTCATGAATTTTAGACTTGAAAAAGTCCACTTTAATTCTCAAAATCATGTTTAGGCTCAAAGTTTGGATCATTTAACTACCTAGACATGTTACACTACTTAATTTAGCAACAATTCATGACAAAAATCGGCCATAACCTGTTTATATCAAAAAGCCCCAAATTTGCTCAAGAACACAAACCCTAGATTATTCAAAATTTGAAGTTTAAGGCTTCTAATCATGTTAAACAGCATCAATCTAGGTTATACAAGCATAATACATAAACAATTTAAGCCTAATTACACTAAAAAGCATCAAAATCAAATTTGGGAAAAAATAGCTCAAGAACACCAAATTTCGGATTAAATGGTGTTTAGGTGTAGAAATTTACCGTTTTTCTTGAGTAATTCTTAGATAGCATCCTTCTCAACATGATTTTAGCAAAAGATTTGGTGATTAACGGTTAAAAATTGTGATTTTGGGGGTGTTTTTGGGAGTCTTTTTTTTCGCTGTGTTTTTCTTTTTTGAGGTTGTGGACTGATCAGTTCGGGTGTTTATTTTTTTTTTCTGGGTTTTGGTCCCTCCGCGAGTCGCGGCGAAATGCACTTCAAACTCCGCGACTCGCGGAGTTTGTTTGTTTTTTTTTTTTTTTTTATAATCATTAACTTTTGAAAACAATTAAGAAATTAATTTTAAAATTTTGTTTCCCTTATTATTTAGGACGAGGTCATTTCGGATCGATGTCCTAGTCCGTCTCTCGACAAAATTTTAAAATTTGTCTTTTTGTAGCGATTGTTTTAAAAGCTAAGATTTTTGGGTTTTTTTAATGTTTTTGGCATACTTTAAATCAATAAGATTAAAAATAATGATAATAAAAGTTCTCGTCCCTCCCTTGGGTAAAGCAATTTCGGTTCAAAGACCTAGTCTTCAACTTACGACGAATTTTAAAAATCATATTCTTAACTTAATGAGATAAAGTAAATTTTTGTTTTTAAATTCACACAACTTAAATATGAAATTCAAAATTAATATTAAAAATTCACACCAAACTTAAAATTTGAAATGCATAAAATTAAAAATTTATATTTTAAAAATTAAAAATTCACACCAAACTTAATTTAAAAATTTATAAATTCATATCAAACTTATATTAATTTTTCAAATATTTACAATTTTAAATATATTGTTTTTACAAAGTTTACAATATTAATTTAAGATTTAAATATTAATTTTAAAAATATGGTAAAAATAAAATTAAAAATCTTTTTGTCTTTTTATCCCACTTTAATCAATCAAATATTATCAAAAATATGCGCCCCTCTTTTCGGTAAAGTAATTTCGGTTCCAAGACCTAATTTAACTCATGACGAATTTTTGAAATATTTTGGGTTGATTGTTTAAAGATATTTATACCTTAAGAATAAACGTTAAATTTCGCAGTGATGTAATAAATTTTTGAATGATATCAATAATTTCGGTCGCCAAACCTAATTTTATTTAATACCAATTTAATACTTTTTAGCGAACAAATTAGCGTTTATTATCAAAAGGTTAAAAATAAAAATAAAAATAAAAACTGTACAGACATACCTGTGAAATAGATTTCTTAGTTATATGATCTATCCCATTCATAAGATAGTCGGTTTAATTGATTTTCCATGGCTACATAGGCGTAACCTCGAGCATTCAGTATCTTTTCTTCTAAACATATGAACGGTCCGTCTCTGCATAAAGTAACAAATTCGGTATTTGAATAGGTTTGATTATTTGAACATTTACCTCCATGTGACCATTTTCCGCATTTGTGACATCTTTCTAGGTGTCGTGCTCTTCTTTTCGCTGCGGATTTTGATTTTCCTTTACCAAATTGTAACTTATTATCTTCGTATCTGGATTCTTTTCTAACTCCGTCCATTCTTTCTCTGATTACTGATACTATTTCACTCGGGAGTATGTCATTATTACGTTTAGTGATCAAAGCGTGTAGCATTAGACCATGGTTTAGTTCACAGGCAGTCTTCATTTTGTAAAAACCTAAAAAAATAAAAATTCAGAATGGGGGGAGAAGACTAGTTCTTTAGGGTCTGCTAGGGAAAGACCATTCGGGTTCCATTTTCGAGAACTACACGAAAACAGACAATCTAACTCTAACAGAAATACATATTATCCTTTAAAGACTTGATTCTCCCCACACTTAGTTAGTTGTGGTATCGAAATTGTGATTAACTTCATTGTCGAATTCCATCGGACTATCTATGTAGTGTTTAACTCTGTGACCATTAACTTTAAATTCAATCCCATTTGAATTTATTAATTCTATCGTTCCGTATGGGAAAACTCTTTTGACTATGAATGGTCCAGACCATCTTGATTTCAATTTTCCAGGAAATAGCTTGAATCATGAATTGAAAAGAAGAACTCTGTCTCCTTCTTTAAATTCTTTTGAACTTCTGATTCTTTTATCATGCCATTTCTTCGTTCTTTCTTTATAGATTAACGAATTTTCGTATGCTTCATGTCTTAATTCTTCTAATTCATTTAGTTGACTTAATCGTAGACGTCCGGCTTCATGTAAATCAAGATTACATGTCTTCAAAGCCCAAAATGCTTTGTGTTCAATTTCTACTGGAAGATGACATGCTTTTCCATAAACAAGTCTAAAAGGTGTGGTTCCAATTGGAGTTTTGTAGGCTGTTCTAAAAGCCCAGAGTGCATCCTCCAATTTAATGGACCATTCCTTCGGATTTGATCCTACCGTTTTCTCTAGAATACGTTTTAAAGCTCGGTTGGTATTTTCAACTTGTCCACTTGTTTGTGGATGATATGCGGTGGAGATTTTATGAGTTACTCCATATCTTTTAAGAACTTTCTCAAGTTGATTATTATAAAAATGAGTTCCCCGATCACTTATTAAAGCTTTCGGTGTTCCAAACCTTGCAAAAAGACGTTTTAAAAAGTTGACTACAACTCGTGCATCGTTAGTTGGGAGAGCTTGTGCTTCCGCCCATTTAGATACATAATCAATGGCTACGAGTATATATAGATTATTATTAGATTTTGGAAATGGACCCATAAAGTCAATACCCCAAATGTCAAATACTTCACATACTTGGATGACATTTTGTGGCATTTCATCACGTTGACTTATTTTTCCGGCCCTTTGACATGCATCACAGGATTTGCAAAGAAGGTGTGCGTCTTTGTAAATTGTAGGCCAATAGAATCCAGCTTCATAAACTTTTCTTGCTGTTAGTTGAGGCCCATAATGCCCTCCTGTTGGTCCTGTGTGACAATGGTTTAAAATTTTACTAGCTTCATCTCCAAATACACATCGGCGTATTATTCCATCGGGACAACTTTTAAACAGATGTGGATCTTCCCAGAAATAGTGTTTTATATCACTGAAGAATTTCTTTCGTCTTTGGTACGATAATCCTTTTTCAAGGAATCCACAAACTAAGTAGTTTGCATAGTCTGCAAACCATGGGATTTCATTATAATCTATCTTCAATAGATATTCATCAGGAAAGTTGTCTTGTATGGCTGATTCATTTAGAACTTCTAATTCGGGATTTTCAAGACGAGAAAGATGATCAACGGCGAGATTTTCTGCTCCTCTTTTATCTCGGATTTCAATATCTAACTCTTGTAAGAGTAAGATCCAACGGATTAATCTTAGTTTAGCATCTTGTTTTGAAAATAGGTATCTAAGAGCAGAATGGTCGGTATAGACCACCGTTTTTGCTAGAACGAGATATGATCGAAATTTGTCAAAAGCAAAGACAATAGCAAGGAGTTCTTTTTCAGTAGTTGTATAGTTTGTTTGTGCTCCTTGTAACGTCTTACTAGCATAATATATAGGTTGAAATCGTTTTTCAATCCTTTGTCCTAAAACGGCTCCCATTGCAAAATCACTTGCATCGCACATTAGTTCAAATGGTAGATTCCAATTTGGTGTTATCATGATTGGTGCATTAGTGAGTTTTTCTTTAAGAATATTAAAAGATTTGATACACTCATCTGAAAAGATGAATGGCGCATCCTTTTCTAGGAGTTTATTCATAGGAGTGGCAATTTTAGAAAAATCTTTTATGAAACGTCGGTAAAAACCGGCATGCCCTAGAAAACTCCTAACTCCTCTAACATTGGTGGGATGTGGAAGTTTAGCAATTACATCTACTTTAGCTCTATCCACTTCAATTCCTTCTTTTGAAATTTTATGTCCAAGAACGATGCCTTCTTTAACCATGAAATGGCATTTCTCCCAATTAAGTACTAGATTTGATTTTTCGCATCTAATTAGCATTCGTTCTAGATTAACTAGACATGATTTAAATGTATCACCGAAGACTGAAAAGTCATCCATGAATACTTCCATGCATTCTTCTATCATGTCGTGAAAAATCGCCATCATACACCTTTGAAAGGTTGCAGGGGCGTTGCAAAGTCCAAATGGCATGCGTTTGTAAGCAAAAGTACCATAAGGGCACGTGAATGTGGTTTTCTCTTGGTCCTCGGGTGCTATTGGAATTTGAAAATATCCGGAAAATCCATCTAGAAAACAATAGTAACTATTTCCGGCTAATCTTTCCAACATTTGATCTATGAAAGGTAAGGGAAAGTGATCTTTTCTGGTGGCGTCATTTAATTTTCTATAATCAATACATACACGCCATCCTGTTACAGTCCTAGTAGGAATAAGCTCATTTTTCTCATTTGTAATGACAGTCATGCCACCCTTCTTAGGTACGCATTGAACTGGGCTTACCCATGGACTATCAGAAATTGGATATATCAAACCTGCATCTAGCAGTTTAATAATCTCTTTCTTAACTACATCTTGCATATTAGGATTTAGTCTTCGTTGGCGTTGCACATACGTTTTATGACCTTCTTCCATAAGGATTTTATGTGTGCAATACGAAGGATTTATTCCTTTAATATCATGAATCTTCCATGCAATGGCTGGTTTATGAGCTTTCAACACAGAAATGAGTTGTGATTTCTCATTTTCAGTAAGAGAAGACGATATTATTACAGGTAATTCAGATTCACCATGTAAATAAGCGTATTCCAAATGGTTTGGAAGTGGCTTTAACTCTAATTTCGGAGGTTCTTCTATCGATGATTTATATCGATATCTGTCTTCTTCTTTTAGCATTTGAATTTCTTCTGTTGTTGGTTCATATCCATTAGCTATAAGTGTAGCTAACATTTCAGCTTCATCAATTGGTTCATTACCTTCTCCTAAAGAACATTCTCCTGTTCCTTGTAATTCTGGAAATTCTTCTAATAATTCTGCATGTGCATCTATAGTTTGAATATAATAACATGTATCATCTGCAGATTGTGGTTGTTGCATTGCTCTATCAACTGAAAAGGTAACACTCTCATCCTCTATACTTAGGGTCAGTTTCTTACCGAACACGTCTATCATTGCTTTAGCCGTGTTTAAGAATGGTCTTCCTAATATGAGAGGAACTTGAGAATCTTCTTCCATGTCCAAAACAACAAAATCTACTGGAAATACTAAAGTACCAACTTTAACTAGCATGTTCTCCATTATCCCTCTAGGATATTTTATTGATCTATCGGCTAGTTGTATGCTTATTCTGGTTGGTTTCAATTCTCCAAGGTCTAGTTTAGCGTATAGTGAATACGGCATTAGATTTATACTAGCACCTAAGTCTGCCAATGCTTCTATTGAACTAAGACTACCCAGAAAACATGGAATTGTGAAACTTCCTGGATCAGATAATTTTTCTGGTATCTTATTTAACAGCACTGCTGAACAATTAGCATTCATAGTAACAGCCGAGAGTTCTTCCATTTTCTTTCTATTTGAGATTAGATCTTTCAAGAATTTAGCATATCTTGGCATTCCTGAAATCACATCAATGAAAGGAAGATTTACATTTATCTGTTTAAACATATCCAAGAATTTGGATTGCTCGGCTTCAAGTTTCTCTTTCTTCATTTTACTCGGGTAAGGAAGTGGTGGTTGGTATGGTTTAACATAAGGTTTATCCTTAACTGTGTTATTTTCATTAACCTTTTCAACTACCGGTTCTTTTTCCTTATCTTGATCAGGTTGTGGTTCTTGTGGAGTAGGAATAGTTTCATCAGAAGTTACAGGTATTTCAGGTGGTTTAAGTGTTGTACCACTTCTTGTGGTAATAGCTTTAGCTGTTTCATTCCTGGGGTTAGCATTTGTATCACTAGGTAGACTTCCCGGTTTTCTTTCACCTATTAACCTTGCTAGGTTACTTACTTCTTGTTCCAGATTTTGAATAGAAGCTTGTTGATTTCTAAATGCTTGAGCATTTTGTTCATTGGTTTGTTTTTGAGATGTGAAAAACTGCGTTTGAGTTTCAACTAGCTTCGTCATCATATCTTCTAAATTCGGCTTTTTATCATCGGTTTGTTGTGGTGGTTTGTTTTGAAAATTAGGTCTTTGCTGGTTGTAAGTATTATTGGATACTTGTTGATAGCTAGGACCTTGTTGGTTGTTGTATGGAATATTTCGGTTATAATTCTGGTTTTGATTGTAAATCGGTCTTGGCGGTTGATAATTATTCTGATAATTATTTCCAGGCCTTTGGTTTATGTATGAAATATTCTCTCTTTGTTCCATTGTTAATTCAATACTGAGACAATCTTTTGTCAAATGTGGTCCTCCACACTGCTCACAACTAATTCGTATTGAGTGAATATCCTTAGTCATCTTTTCCATTCGTCTCTCCACAGCATCTATCTTTGCGGAAATGGAATCTAAGTCATGACTAGAATCGGCTCTAGCTGCTTTAGATGATCTAATGATATCTTTTTCTTGGTGCCACTCATGTGAGTGGGAAGCAGTGTTATCAATAATTTTGTAAGCATCAGTTTCGGTTTTCTTCATAATAGAACCACCAGCTGCTATATCTATGTCTTTTCTTGTAGTGATGTCGCATCCTTGGTAGAATATTTGTACTATTTGACAGGTGTCTAAACCATGTTGCGGACATCCTCTTAACAACTTTCCATATCTTGTCCACGCCTCATATAGAGTTTCATTTGGTTTCTGTGTGAACGTAACAATTTCTGCTTGAAGTCTTACGGCTTTAGATGCAGGAAAGAATTGTTTAAGAAATTTGTCAACTAAAACATCCCATGTATCAATCGCCCCTTCAGGTAACGATTCCAACCAATCTTTGGCTTCTCCCTTTAAAGTCCAGGGAAATAACATGAGATATATCTGTTCATCCTCCACTTCTCGGATTTTAAATAGTGTGCAGATCCTATTAAAGGTACGTAGATGTTCATTTGGATCTTCCTTCGGCGCACCACTAAATTGGCATTGATTAGTCACCATGTGTAGAATTTGTCCTTTGATTTCATAATCTGGCGCATTAATGTCTGGATGAGTAATTGCGTGACCTTGGCCAGTGCGTTTAGCTCTCATTCGGTCTTCCATACTTAAAGGTTCCAGATTCTCCATAATTGAATTTGTTGAATCGGTATCACTAGATGATTCTGATTTAATGGTTCGTTCCTCAACAATCTCTGTTTGAATGATTGGTGGTTCCGGAGGAAAATTTAGTGGTTCAGGATCTACGAACCGTTCCTGAATATTCTACGGATTCTCAATTGTGAGGTCGGGTTCAAAAAATGGATTATCGGAAATTTGAACTGAAGTACTTGGTCTACTGGATGACGATTCTAAAGAAAAATCAACGGCGGTTATATTTGCTAAATGTCTTGATCTAGTTACAGGTGGTGAACGTACAAAAGGTGATGAACGTCTTGCTCGGTGCATTCACTGAATATCCTATTAGTTTTTAAAAAGGAAAGAAAAATTATAATAAGTTATCCAATCAATAGACTTTTCTGATTTTGCCCACGTTTCGAATAGCCAAAAGATGCAGCAGAGGGGCAGGATTCATTTGGTCTCAATATAATTGAGGACTGTTTGGCTCCAATAACCCGGTCCACGTACAAATCCAACTATTACTACGAACCAGAAAATTTTGATGTCTATTAATTTAACCACTTAAAATAAATTTTTGTAATTTTAAGAAATTTAGATAAGAAGTAGAAACAATTCTAAGTCCTAAAAACTAGAATGGCGAGAAATGAGAAAGAAAAAGAGTTCGTCGAAAAAGGTCGAAAAAGAAAAAATGGTTGAAAAATAAAAGGTGACGGAAAAATAAAAGAAACTTATAAAAACTTAAAAATACTTGACTAACCTAACCTTATTACTACAACTAACTTAAAATTATAATCGCAAATTAAAATTACTAATTGGAATGATAATTGATACATAGTAAATGGTCTAAAAATATTAAAGCTTACAGGAAAAACTGAATCCCAAATGGAAATAACTTAAAAAAAAGAAACTAAAACTTAAAAAGGCGTCGCAAAATTCTAAAGCATCTAAATCTTAGTATAAAGAAAAAGCACTTAAGGAATTCTACGGCAAAGCCTAAAAATCTAGGAGTAAAAATGACTATGGCAAAAACTAAGTTTAAAATTAAATATGAGCTAAAAATACAAATATTACGCTACAATGATTAAAAAGGGACAAAATATAAAAATATATAAAAAGTTGTAAAAAGTACAATTTTTATAAAAATATTATTTTTATATTATTTATTTAATAAAACTACTAATTTTACAATTTAATAAAACTAATTTAACTAAAGTATATAAATTAAATAAAACTTAAATAAAGTTAATTATAATAATAATAATAATTAGGGTTAATAATAATAATAATTAATAATAATCCGTAATTAATGCTGAATTAGGGCTTCCTGTTCGCGTGTCAGAAAGTCTCCGCGAGTCGCGGTATTTAATGCTTCAAACCCCGCAAGTCGCGGGGTTCAGAATTTCAGATCTGGAGCAGTTTGAAATTTTTACGCGTTTTTTTTTCTTTATTTATTTATTTTTTATTTTCTGTTTTCTGTTTTTTCTATATATAAAAGATATTTAATAAAACTTATATTTTTATAAATTAAAATAAGAATAAAGAAACTTATAAAACTTAAATATTTAAAAAAAAATACTAAAAAATACTTATATTTTTGTTTTTCTTTTTATATTTTCGAATAATTAAAACGTATTTTTACAAAAACGAATTTTTATAAAAGTAAACAAAAAAAATCCTCTTTTTTTTTTTATATTAGCGTTCCGCTTCCGGCTTTTAAGAGATGTCCCCGGCAGCGGCGCCAAAAATACTTGATGTTTTTGCGAGGTGTATATAAAATAGTTATTAATTTTAGCAGAAAACACTATTAAATACGATACAATTTTACACAAGATATTTATTTATTTATAGAATGGATATACTTAAACCTTGCTACAACACTTATAGGCAGTGTACCTAATCGTACAGTAGTGTAGTTTTTAGTAAGTCCGGTTCGTTCCACAGGGAAATCTTTAAACAAAGCGTAACGCTATATTAGTTTACTTTTATAAAAATACAAACATATATATAAGTAATATTATTATTATAAAGGGGGATTTTTTTACCGTTTAATGACCGGTTTGTCGATTTTGAAAACTTTAGTCGCAGTTAAAACCTAATGTAAAATATTAAATAAATAAAAGACTTAATTTAAAGCGTAAATTAAATAACGATAATGAAATTGCGAATAATAAAAGTGCGATAAAATAAACTTGCGATAATTAAAAAGTACGATAATTAAAAATGCAATTAAATATAATAACAATAAAAAATGCGATAATTAGAAGTGCAATTAAATATAAAATAAAGGAAATTAAATATGAAATAAAAGAATTATGCTTATTTAAACTTCCGTAATCATGATGTTTGACGTGTTGATTTTAGTTTTATGCCCATGGGTTAATTGTCCTTTGTCCTGGATTATTTAATATGTCCGTCTGGTTTTTGTCCATAACAGTCCATCAGTCATAAATATAAAGCGCGAGTGTCCTCGTCAAATTATTATTATACCCGAAGTTAAATATTCCAACTAATTGGGGATTCGAATTGTAACAAGGTTTTAATACTTTGTTTAATGAATACACCAGGTTATCAACTGCGTGTAAACCAAGGTTTTACTACTTTGTTAACAATTACACCAATTACCCTTGAATGTAATTTCACCCCTGTTTTAATTATTCTAGTGGCTATTAATCCATTCCCGTGTCCGGTTAAATGAACGATTATTCGTACATATAAATACCCCGCCCATCGTGTCCGATTGAGTGTATATGGTAATTTATATGGACGCCCAATTGTAAATCTTTATATTAACATTAACAAACTATCATTTAGTTAAACAAATATAAAGCCCATTAATAGCCCATAGTCTAATTTCCACAAGTGTCGTTCTTTTGTCCAAACCCCAATTATGGTACAAAGTCCAATTACCCAATTTTAGTAATTAGTTCAACATCATGATTACTTCATTTTAAATAAGCATAATAATAACTTAGCTACGATACATTAATATAAAAAGGTTGAACATAACTTACAATGATTAAAAATAGCGTAGCGTTACACGGACAGAATTTCGACTTACACCCTTACAATATTCGCTAACATACCCTTATTATTAGAATTATAATTAAAATTAAAATTAAAATTAAAATATAAATTATATATATATATATATATATATATATATATATATATATATATATATATATATATATATATATATATATATATCGTTTACGTATGATAAGAGAAGAAAAAGATTGTGAATTGTGATCAGAATTCGGTTGGCTTTATAGGGATTTTCGATTTTTGGGGCTCCGCGACTCGCGGCAAAATCCTCTTCAAACTCCGCGAGTCGCGGAGAATGAATTTACAGCTCAGTCCTTGGAGTCTTTCTCTGCCGACGGTTTTATAATATATATATAATATATATATAATTAATATAATTAATTATATATTATATTATATTTATATGCCTAGTTAACTTGTAATTTTTAGTCCGTTGCGTCGAGCGTTAAGAGTTGACTCTGGTCCCGGTTCCGGATTTTCGAACGTCCTTGCGTACAATTTAATATCTTGTACTTTGCGTTTTGAATCTTGTACTCTTGTAATTTCGAGACGTTTCTTATCAATAATTGGAACCTTTTTGATTGTCTTTTGTACTTTTGAGCTTTTTGGTCGTTTGCGTCTTCAATTCGTCGAATCTGTCTTTTGTCTTCACCTTTTATTATTTAAACGAATATCACTTGTAAATAGAACAATTGCAACTAAAAGCTTGTCTTTCTTGAGGAATAATGCTATGAAATATATGTTCGTTTTTAGCATTATCAATCGTATAAGTAATGTATTTAACCACTTTTTAAGGACTTAAACACATAAAACAATATAAGTGTATTCACAAAAGATAGCTATATTTGAATTCTCATTCCATTTTTCACAAGATTTCTATACGTATATCTAGAGTACATGTACTCGTATCATACCTAGCTTCTATACGTATTTACTATTGGTATATACACATCAAATCACCACCAACCAGCCCTTGTTCAATGCCTTATGTATAAGGTAACTACTTTTGTTATCTAGTATGACAATTTCACATGATTAAAAGATTTTTTCACAAAATTACAAACTTATACACCTTTTACACCACCATTTATACTCCATTCCATTTTCATTTTACTACACATTTCCTTTAACTAAAACACACACAATTTTAAGAGCCTTAACCTCCATAACCATTCAGCTAATATCCATGAAGATCTAGCCATAAAAACATCACTTAATCACCATAAGAAAACTCTTACAAAAACACTTCAAGAATCCTTCCAAGAACACAAGTTTACTTCCAATCTTTCATCCAATTCCATCACCCTTTTGGTTCTAGGTTCTTACTCCTCTTTTACAGCAATCTTGTCCAAGTAACTTGAGGTAGTAACTTTGTTCATAACCTTATTCGATTCATATATATATAGCTATCTTATTTTATGGTATAAAATTTTAACAACAAGAACATAGTTTGAATGTTTTCAAACTTGTTTGCAAACTAAATAGATCCTTCTAACTTAACTTTTAAAATACTTCAAGACCTGTAATATAACTTAAATATATGCTAATTTAACAAGGTATAACTTGGTTTTTCAAAGAACACCTTAAAAACTGTTTTTACGACGTCGGAGTGCAACCGGGGGCTGTTTTGGGTTGGATAATTAAAAACCATCTTAAACTTTGAATTGGAGGTTTATTTTCTGGAAAAATGATTTTTACTATGAATATGATAACACATAAAAATTTCATGATTTAACTCAAAGTATAAGTATTTTTAGAAAAATAATCATTTAAGGTTGTTTACATGATGGAAAATGATTAACTTCATAAGTTTCACTAAAGTTTGACCTATGACCTGTGATTTTGAATACAAACTAAGGTATTTACAGTTCATAGTCTTAAAGAGGGACTCGATCCAAGGAAGTGGCAAGTTGAACCAACGAAAACGGAGTTGTAACGAAGAAACTCCGACCAAAACAAAATCGGATATCCAAGACTAGTTTAGCTACGAAAATAATTGGAGAAAATTAAATAAATCACATCTTTTTAAAATAACATGATATTTTATATATATGTACTCATAATTTAATTTTATATGGTTCAGGATCACCCGTAAACAATACGAGAAGATTAATCATAAGATCCCATGATTGTACGCAACACGTCATTTGACAACACCGGTACTTTATGTACGCAACACGTCATTTGACAACACCGGTACCGTGGGTCAAGATTAATCTCGACCAATACATATACGATGGGGGTTTTATTTATTTCGTTGGGGGTTTATTAAACACCTAAAAATGAACCATTTAAAATTGAATTACTAACATCGAACTGCTAACTACGGACTAAGGAATTATTAAAAGTATTATAAGTATATATATGTGACGATTATTTAAAAAGAAAAGGTATTGATATATTATATATGGTTAGGTTTGTGATATCAATCGGAGACCAAGTCAAAATTACATATCTTCAAGACGAAAGTGAGTATATAGTCTCACTTTTAAACTCTAAGTATTTCGGGATGAGAATACATGTATTTTATGTTTTACGTTATGGACACAAGTAACTGAAAAATATATTCTACGTTGAGTTGTACCACTGGCATACTTCCCTGTAGCTTGGTAACTGTTATTTACAGCGGTATTGTAAACGCGAATCCTGTTGATAGATCTATCGGGCCTGACAACCCCAACCGGACTGGACGACCAGTATTCAACGGTTGCACAGTACTTCGTTTCGGTGACTACACTTGGTACGGTGTAGTAAGATTTCATAATAAAGAGAATATGCGACGTGATTAAATGTTAAGTATGGTTACCAAGTGCTCAACCACTTAGAATATTTTTATTAAAATGTTTACATATGAAAATCTTGTGGTCTATATATATATATATATTGCTGCCGGCATTAAACCTATATCTCACCAACTTTATGTTGACGTTTTAAGCATGTCTATTCTCAGGTGATAATTAGAAGCTTCCGCTGCAACATGTTGAATTTAAGCAAGATCTTGAGCATGCATATTTGTGTCAAAAATAAAACTGCATATCCGAGGAATTGTAATGTAAAATATGCTAGAAATCGTATTGTTATCATCACATGTAAAGTTTGTAAGTCTAAGATTATCGCTAAACGATAATCATCTTTATATTGTCTAAAACTTGTATTAAAATAAGAGTTATGGTTTGTAATGTAAAATAAATGCAGTTGTTCTTTTAAAAATGTCGCATATAGAGGTCAATACCTCGCAATGAAATCATACGTTATTTAACTCGTTCTTATGGTTAAGGACGGGTTATGACACAGGTATAGAGACCCTAGCCTGAAGTATAAAACAGACGTATGCTATTTGAGTTTAGTACACGTTGGATTGCGTGTATTGTACATGTTGGTGCATGTATGTTAAAACAGGGGTACTTATTATATATACGTTAAGTTTAGTTACCAGGGTGCTCAATTTCGTAGAATATTTTGATAAACGTTTCTGGATGAAACAACTGAAATCTTGTGATCCACCTTTATATACAGATTATACGAAACATTAAAACTATGAACTCACCAACCTTTGTGTTGACACTTGTTAGCATGTTTATTCTCAGGTTCCCTAGAAGTCTTCTGCTGTTTGATTATATGTTACACAAGCTATGTGCATGGAGTCTTACATGGCATATTTTTTCAAGGAAACGTTGCATTCACCAAATCATCACCATGTATCTTATTTTGACTGCATTGTCAACGGAAGTACTATTGTAAACTATTATTTATGGTGATTGTCTATATGTAGAAATCATCAGATGTCAAAAACCTTTGATTTAAATATTCATTTATGGTGTGCCTTTTCAAAAGAATGCAATGTTTACAAAACGTATCATATAGAGGTCAAATACCTCGCAATGAAATCGATGAATGACGTGTTCGTCCATATGGATTTGGAGCGATCGTCACAGTTGATATCAGAGCGTTAGTCCTAGCGAACCAGGTCTTGCATGAGTGTGTCTAACTGATAGTTGTTAGGATGCATTAGTAAGTCTGGACTTCGACCGTGTCTGCATGTCAAAAGTTTTGCTTATCATTTTTTGTCGGAAATTACCTGCTTATCATTCCTAGTTTAGACACGTTTTACTACATTGATTGCATGAATAGTGTATAGATAAAATTCATATCTTAGCTTATCTGTTACTGTAAACTTTTCCTGACATCTTCCGAAAATTTCTCCGTGATTTATGGAATTTGGTATTATATATACATATGTAAATTTTGTATTGAAGAATACCAAACTAAATTCTATAATCTAATTCATATAAAAAAAAATCATCTCCCTAATTGTACAAGATGGATCTCGTATCTAGTTCAAATTCCTTAAACTCTGACAGCTATTCCGATATGGATATTCACTTGAATTCCGAAGACAGTGTAACCAGAATGGATCAACCAATTAGCCATCATCTATTCTGGATGAATTAGGGATGGGTTCGTAGCCTACTTAATTATTGGAGACAAGAAGAAGGCGATCCCTTCCATCCACCACATTGCCCTCTTGGCGAAAAACCTGAAGCACTTACCGGCGAACCTGTTCGTAATACCATTTTCTCTCTCATCTCCAGAATATCTCGTCATGATCATATACTCTCTCAAATTCTGGATCTTATTCATCCGCTCGTCCGAACCGCCAATTATCCAGGTGTAGTAGAAGAAGTCAACGAGCTTCGCGCTCGGGTAGTGGCTTTGGAGAATACGGTGCAAAGGTTACAAGCACCAGCAGAATCTCCGGCATCAACAGTACCACCGACAACAACACCAACAGTACCATTACCACCACCAACAACATCCGCACCGCAAGCCTCAACATCACAATATGTACCTTGAACATCAACGTCATACGTGTAGTGACCCGAACTTTTCCATGTTTATATATATTAAATGAAATTGTTATTTACATGATTAAGTATTTCCAACATGTTATGCAATCAAACTTGTAAAGACTTGATTAATTGAAATAGGTTTCATATAGACAATTGACCACCCAAGTTGACCGGTGATTCACGAACGTTAAAACTTGTAAAAACTATATGATGACATATATATGGATATATATATAGTTAACATGATATTATGATAAGTAAACATATCATTAAGTATATTAACAATGAACTACATATGTAAAAGCAAGACTACTAACTTAATGATTTTGAAACGAGACATATATGTAACGATTATCGTTGTAACGACATTTAATGTATATATATCATATTAAGAGATATTAATACATCATATTATCATGATAATATAATAATTTAAAATCTCATTTGATATTATAAACATTGGGTTAACAACATTTAACAAGATCGTTAACCTAAAGGTTCCAAAACAACACTTACATGTAACGACTAACGATGACTTAACGACTCAGTTAAAATGTATATACATGTAGTGTTTTAATATGTATTCATACACTTTTGAAAGACTTCAAGACACTTATCAAAATACTTCTACTTAACAAAAATGCTTACAATCACATCCTCGTTCAGTTTTATCAACAATTCTACTCTTATGCACCCGTATTCGTACTCGTACAATACACAGCTTTTAGATGTATGTACTATTGGTATATACACTCCAATGATCAGCTCTTAGCAGCCCATGTGAGTCACCTAACACATGTGGGAACCATAATTTGGCAACTAGCATGAAATATCTCATAAAATTACAAAAATATGAGTAATCATTCATGACTTATTTACATGAAAACCAAATTACATATCCTTTATATCTAATCCATACACCAACGACCAAAAACACCTAAAAACACTTTCATTCTTCAATTTTCTTCATCTAATTGATCTCTCTCAAGTTCTATCTTCAAGTTCTAAGTGTTCTTCATAAATTCTACAAGTTCTAGTTTCATAAAATCAAGAATACTTCCAAGTTTGCTAGCTTACTTCCAATATTGTAGAGTGATCATCCAACCTCAAGAAATCTTTCTTATTTACAGTAAGATATCTTTCTAATACAAGGTAATACTCATATTCAAACTTTGATTCAATTTCTATAACTATAACAATCTTATTTCGAGTGGAAATCTTACTTGAACATGTTTTTCGTGTCATGATTCTGCTTCAAGAACTTTCAAGCCATCCAAGAATCCTTTGAAGCTAGATCCATTTTTCTCATTTCCAGTAGCTTTATCCAGAAAACTTGAGGTAGTAATGATGTTCATAACATCATTCGATTCATACATATAAAGTTATCTTATTCGAAGGTTTAAACTTGTAATCACTAGAACATAGTTTAGTTAATTCTAAACTTGTTCGCAAACAAAAGTTAATCCTTCTAACTTGACTTTTAAAATCAACTAAACACATGTTCTATATCTATATGATATGCTAACTTAATGATTTAAAACCTGGAAACACGAAGAACACTGTAAAACCGGACATACGCCGTCGTAGTAACACCGCAGGCTGTTTTGGGTTAGTTAATTAAAAACTATGATAAACTTTGATTTAAAAGTTGCTCTTCTGTAAAAATAATTTTTCTTATGAACATGAAACTATATCCAAAAATCATGGTTAAACTCAAAGTGGAAGTTTGTTTTCTAAAATGGTCATCTAGACGTCGTTCTTTCGACTGAAATGACTACCTTTACAAAAATGACCTGTAACTTATATTTCCGACTATAAACCTATACTTTTTCTGTTTAGATTCATAAAATAGAGTTCAATATGAAACCATAGAAATTCGATTCACTCAAAACGGATTTAAAATGAAGAAGTTATGGGTAAAACAAGATTGGATAATTTTTCTTGTTGTAGCAACGTGAAAATTGGTAACAAATCTATATTAATCATATCCTAGCTAACTTATATTATATTATACATGTATTCTAATATATTATGTAATCTTGGGATACCATAGACACGTATGCAAATGTTTTGACATATCATATCGACCCATGTGTATATATTATTTGGAACAACCATAGACACTCTATATGCAGTAATGTGGGAGTTAGCTATACAGGGTTGAGGTTGATTCCAAAAATATATATACTTTGAGTTGTGATCTAGCCTGAGACGTGTATACACTGGGTCGTGGATTGATTCAAGATAATATATATCAATTTTTTTCTGTACATCTAACTTTGGACAACTAGTTGTAGGTTACTAACGAGGACAGCTAACTTAATGAACTTAAAACATCAAAATGTATTAAAAGTGTTGTAAATATATTTTGAACATACTTTGATATATATGTACATATTTGTTATAGGTTCGTGAATTGATCAGTGGTCTAGTCTTACTTCCCGACGAAGTAAAAATCTGTGAAAGTGAGTTATAGTCCCACTTTTAAAATCTAATATTTTTGGGATGAGAATACATGCAGGTTTTATAAATGATTTACAAAATAGACACAAGTACATGAAACTACATTCTATGGTTGAATTATCGAAATCGAATATGCCCCTTTTTATTAAGTCTGGTAATCTAAGAATTAGGGAACAGACACCCTAATTGACGCGAATCCTAAAGATAGATCTATTGGGCCTAACAAACCCCATCCAAAGTACCGGATACTTTAGTACTTCGAAATTTATATCATATCCGAAGGGTGTCCCGGAGTGATGGGGATATTCTTATATATGCATCTTGTTAATGTCGGTTACCAGGTGTTCACCATATGAATGATTTTTATCTCTATGTATGGGATGTATATTGAAATATGAAATCTTGTGGTCTATTGTTACGATTTGATATATATAGGTTAAACCTATAACTCACCAACATTTTTTGTTGACGTTTTAAGCATGTTTATTCTCAGGTGATTATTAAGAGCTTCCGCTGTCGCATACTTAAATAAGGACAAGATTTGGAGTCCATGCTTGTATGATATTGTGTAAAAACTGCATTCAAGAAACTTATTACGTTGTAACATATTTGTATTGTAAACCATTATGTAATAATCGTGTGTAAACAGGATATTTTAGATTATCATTATTTGATAATCTACGTAAAGCTTTTTAAACCTTTATTGATGAAATAATGGTTATGGTTTGTTTTAAAATGAACGCAGTCTTTGAAAAACGTCTCATATAGAGGTCAAAACCTCGCAATGAAATCAATTAATATGGAACGTTTTTAATCAATAAGAACGGGACATTTCAGTTGGTATCCGAGCGTTGGTCTTAGAGAACCAGAATTTTGCATTAGCGTGTCTTATCGAGTTTGTTAGGATGCATTAGTGAGTCTGGACTTCGACCGTGTTTACTTGAAAAATGATTGCTTAACAAATTTTGTTGGAAACTATATATTTTTAACATGTGAATATTATGTGATATATTAATCTCTTAACGCGTTTGATATTATGTGATAGATGTCTACCTCTAGAACAAGTCCCATTGACTCACCTAATAATAATGAAGAGTCAAATGTAAATTGGAATGATTCATGGACTGATTCACAAGTTCCCGAAGAGGAACCGGAAGAAGAGTCGGAACCGGAAGAAGAATCGGAACCGGAAGAAGAAATAGAACCAGTGGGGGAAATAATAAAACGGTTAAGTAGAAGAAAATCTTCAACCAACCGACCAAAGTTAATTATGGTCAATGGTGTTTTCGCCAAGGAAGCAAAGTATTGGGAGGATTACCAATTCTCCGATGAATCGAATCCCGACAAGGATTCCAATGATGTTATAGAAATTACCCCAACACAATTTAATAAGGCAAAAGAGAACAATAAGGGAAAAGGCATAAAAATAGAGAAATTTGATTCCAAACCCGATGAACTTTATATGTATCGTCAATACCCGTATTTCTTAAGTTGTGACAATAACCCGGGAACCTCTAAACCACCAGGTTTTTCTAAACCAATGTGGAAAACGACGGCTCGTATTAGGGGAACATCATATATCCCTAGAAACTTGGCAAAACGAACCAAAACCGAAGAAGAAGAAATGAGCGAGTCGGAATAAGATAGTTGCATTCGTGTGGTGTAATATATGTAATATAGTGTGCTTATGCTTTATGATATATGTAAAAATTGCTTGTATTAATAAGTATTTTTTTTATGAATCTAACTCTTGTCTATTTTACAGTATAAAAACACAAAATAGATAGACAACCCAATATTTTAAGAGACCTACCCGGAGACATGATTGATGAAATCTTGTCTAGAGTCGGTCAGAATTCCTCGGCACAACTATTTAAGGCGAGATCAGTTTGTAAGATATTCGAAGAACGTTCCAAGAATGACTTGGTTTATAAAAGGCTTTCGTTCGAAAGATGGGGGATATCACATTGGGAAATCCATAAGTTACGATGTGTTTACTTTGACGCATATATTGCGGGGAACCCAAATGCTATTTTACGCAACGGGTTAAGAAATTATTTTGACTCAATATATCCGAATATAGAACTTCGTGATTTAGAAAAAGCGGCTAACATGCAACATAAAGAAGCATGTTATGCTTACGGGTTAGTAATGTTCGCTTCTCACCAAAGTGAGAACAAGAACATCGGGCTACAACTATTAAACAAAACGTTCCCACAAGTGACGGAGTCGGTAATTGGGGTAAGAAATGAGGTTTTTAGGTTATTACGAGACTGTTGGTCATTACCTAACCTTCATCCTTTTGAAGACGTTACAACACATTGTCTTACTATCGGTCACAACGGTTATGTTCCACAAAACCAAGGATGGGAAGTGGTATTAGTAAAACCAGAATGCATGACTTGTTTCTGGACGTATGAATTACGTGTCTTTATTGCCTTTGCTGAACGCCTTATTTATTAACTAGAATTATCTCCGCAACTACTTTGTATCAAAGTTTTATGTGCTATATTTCATGCTATATGTAAAATAGCGGTATTGTAAGTTTGCAAGTTATTGTATAAAGGCTTGAATATGATATTTTGTTTTTTGTTTTTGTGATTAGTTTTTCATATAGAATTATAGTAGTTGAAATGGTATGTTAGCTACTAAGTATGAACTTAACGGTTAGGTTCTACCTGAATTAAAGAGTATAAAATGATAATATGAAGAAAGAGCTTTTATAAATAAGTTCATATTACGCTACAAAATACTATTGACTACTCTTGATATTCTATATGATTAATTCGTTTCATTTGACTATTTTGAAGGAAATGGCACCGACTACTCGACACACCTTGAATATGAGCGAAGAGGAATTTCGTGCCTTTCTTGCTTCAAACATAGCCGCAGTACAGGCTGCGCTACATACCAACAATAACCTTGGATCTAGCAGTACAGGAAATCGTGTAGGATGCACCTACAAAGAATTCACTGCCTGCAAACCTTTGGAATTTGATGGAACTGAAGGACCGATCGGATTGAAACGGTGGACCGAGAAGGTCGAATCGGTGTTTTCCATAAGTAAGTGTACTGAAGAGGACAAAGTGAAGTACGCTATGCATACCTTCACAGGTTCTGCGTTAACATGGTGGAATACCTATCTAGAGCAAGTGGGACAAGATGATACTTACGCCTTACCGTGGTCAGCATTCAAGCACTTGATGAACGAGAAGTACCATCCCAGAACCGAGGTCAATAAGCTCAAGACAGAACTTAGAGGGTTACGAACCCAAGGATTTGATATTACCACGTACGAAAGACGATTCACAGAATTGTGCCTATTGTGTCCGGGAGTGTTCGAAGATGAGGAAGAGAAGATCGACGCGTTTGTGAAAGGATTACCGGAAAGAATCCAAGAAGATATAAGTTCACACGAGCCAGCCTCCATACAACAGGCATGTAGAATGGCTCACAAACTAGTGAACCTGATTAAAGAAAGAATTAAAGAACAGACTGCTGAAGAGGCCAATGTGAAGCAAGTCAAAAGAAAGTGGGAGGAAAACGGTGATAAGAATCACCAATACGACAACAACAGCAATTACAACAATAATCGCAACAACTATCCCAACAATCGCAACATCAATCGCAACTATAACAAACGGCCCAATAACAACAATAACAACAACAACAACAACAACAACAGTAACTACAACAATCATCCCAACAACAATAATAACCGCAACAACAACAACAATCAGAAGCAGCTATGCCAAAGGTGTGAAAAGTATCACTCGGGGTTCTGCACCAAATTTTGTAACAAGTGTAAAAGAAATGGTCATATCGCGGCGAAGTGTGAGGTCTACGGACCAGGGGTTAACAGAACGAAAGGAACAAATGGTGTCGAAACGAGTAATGGCGGAGCAAGTAGTGTCAGAGCAAGTTATGCCAATGTAGTTTGTTATAAATGTGGAAAACCGGGCCACATTATTAGAAATTGCCCGAACCAGGAGAACACGAATGGACAAGACCGTGGAAGAGTTTTTAATATTAATGCGGCAGAGGCACAGGAAGACCCGGAGCTTGTTACGGGTACATTTCTTATTGACAATAAATCTGCTTACGTTTTATTTGATTCGGGTGCGGATAGAAGCTATATGAGTAGAGATTTTTATGCTAAATTAAGTTGTCCATTGACGCCTTTGGATAGTAAATTTTTACTCGAATTAGCAAATGGTAAATTAATTTCAGCAGATAATATATGTCGGAATCGAGAAATTAAACTGGTTAGCGAAACATTTAAGATTGACTTGATACCAGTAGAGTTAGGGAGTTTTGATGTGATAATCGGTATGGACTGGTTGAAAGAAGTGAAAGCAGAGATCGTTTGTTACAAAAATGCAATTCGCATTATACGAGAAAAAGGAAAACCCTTAATGGTGTATGGAGAAAAGGGCAACACGAAGCTACATCTTATTAGTAATTTGAAGGCACAAAAACTAATAAGAAAAGGTTGCTATGCTATTCTAGCACACATCGAGAAAGTACAAACTGAAGAAAAGAGCATCAATGATGTTCTCGTCGCAAAAGAATTTCCCGATGTATTTCTGAAATAATTACCGGGATTACCCCCACATCGATCCGTTGAATTTCAAATAGATCTTGTACCAGGAGCTGCACCAATAGCTCGTGCTCCTTACAGACTCGCACCCAGCGATATGAAAGAACTGCAAAGCCAATTACAAGAACTTTTAGAGCATGGTTTCATTAGACCAAGCACATCACCGTGGGGAGCTCCTGTTTTGTTTGTCAAGAAGAAAGATGGTACATTCAGGTTGTGTATCGACTACCGAGAGTTGAACAAACTTACCCTCAAGAATCGCTACCCACTACCGAGAATCAACGACTTATTTGATTAACTACAAGGCTCGTCTATTTATTCAAAGATTGACTTACGTTCCGGGTATCATCAAATGTGGGTGAAAGAAGATGATATTCCAAAGACTGCTTTTAGAACACGTTACGGTCATTACAAGTTTATGGTCATGCCGTTTGGTTTAACTAATGCACCAGCTGTGTTCATGGTCCTTATGAACCGAGTGTGTGGACCATACCTTGACAAGTTTGTCATTGTTTTCATTGATGACATACTTATTTACTCAAAGAATGACCAAGAACACGGTGAACATTTGAGAAAGGTGTTAGAAGTATTGAGGAAGGAAGAATTGTACGCTAAGTTTTCAAAGTGTGCATTTTGGTTGGAAGAAGTTCAATTCCTCGGTCACATAGTGAACAAAGAAGGTATTAAGGTGGATCCGGCAAAGATAGAAACTGTTGAAAAGTGGGAAACCCCGAAAACTTCGAAACACATACCCCAGTTTTTAGGACTAGCTGGTTACTACAGAAGGTTCATCCAAGACTTTTCCAGAATAGCAAAACCCTTGACTGCATTAACGCATAAAGGGAAGAAATTTGAATGGAAGGATGAACAAGAGAAAGCGTTCCAGTTATTGAAGAAAAAGCTAACTACGGCACCTATATTGTCATTGCCTGAAGGGAATGATGATTTTGTGATTTATTGTGACGCATCAAAGCAAGGTCTCGGTTGTGTATTAATGCAATGAACGAAGGTGATTGCTTATGCGTCTAGACAATTGAAGATTCACGAACAAAATTATACAACGCATGATTTGGAATTAGGCGCGGTTGTTTTTGCATTAAAGACTTGGAGGCACTACTTATATGGGGTCAAAAGTATTATATATACCGACCACAAAAGTCTTCAACACATATTTAATCAGAAACAACTGAATATGAGGCAGCGTAGGTGGATTGAATTGTTGAATGATTATAACTTTGAGATTCGTTACCACCCGGGGAAGGCAAATGTGGTAGCCGACGCCTTGAGCAGGAAGGACAGAGAACCCATTCGAGTAAAATCTATGAATATAATGATTCACAATAACCATACTACTCAAATAAAGGAGGCGCAACAAGGAGTCTTAAAAGAAGGAAATTTAAAGGATGAAATACCCAAAGGATCAGAGAAGCATCTTAATATTCGGGAAGACGGAACCCGGTATAGGGCTGAAAGGATTTGGGTACCAAAATTTGGAGATATGAGAGAAATGGTACTTAGAGAAGCTCATAAAACCAGATACTCAATACATCCTGGAACGGGGAAGATGTACAAGGATCTTAAGAAACATTTTTGGTGGCCGGGTATGAAAGCCGATGTTGCTAAATACGTAGGAGAATGTTTGACGTGTTCTAAGGTCAAAGCTGAGCATCAGAAACCATCAGGTCTACTTCAACAACCCGAAATCCCGGAATGGAAATGGGAAAACATTACCATGGATTTCATCACTAAATTGCCAAGGACTGCAAGTGGTTTTGATACTATTTGGGTAATAGTTGATCGTCTCACCAAATCAGCACACTTTCTGCCAATAAGAGAAGATGACAAGATGGAGAAGTTAGCACGACTGTATTTGAAGGAAGTCGTCTCCAGACATGGAATACCAATCTCTATTATCTCTGATAGGGATGGCAGATTTATTTCAAGATTCTAGCAGACATTACAGCAAGAATTGGGAACTCGTCTTGACATGAGTACTGCCTATCATCCACAAACTGATGGGCAAAGCGAAAGGACGATACAAACACTTGAAGACATGCTACGAGCATGTGTTATTGATTTCGGAAATAGTTGGGATCGACATCTACCGTTAGCAGAATTTTCCTACAACAACAGCTACCATTCAAGCATTGAGATGGCGCCATTTGAAGCACTTTATGGTAGAAAGTGCAGGTCTCTAATTTATTGGAGTGAAGTGGGGGATATACAGATTACGGGTCCGGAGATAATACAAGAAACTACCGAGAAGATCATCCAAATTCAACAACGGTTGAAAACCGCCCAAAGTCGACAAAAGAGCTACGCCGACATTAAAAGAAAAGATATAGAATTTAAAATTGGAGAGATGGTCATGCTTAAGGTTGCACCTTGGAAAGGCATTGTTCGATTTGGTAAACGAGGTAAATTAAATCCAAGGTATATTGGACCATTCAAGATTATTAATCGTGTCGGACCAGTAGCTTACCGACTTGAGTTACCTCAACAACTCGCGGCTGTACATAACACTTTCCACATCTCGAATTTGAAGAAATGTTTTGCTAAAGAAGATCTCACTATTCTGTTAGACGAAATCCAAATCAACGAAAAACTTCAATTCATCGAAGAACCCGTCGAAATAATGGATCGTGAGGTTAAAAGACTTAAACAAAACAAGATACCAATTGTTAAGGTTCGATGGAATGCTCGTAGAGGACCCGAGTTCACCTGGGAATGAGAAGATCAGATGAAGAAGAAATACCCGTACTTATTTCCAGAAGATACATCAACACCTCCAACTGCTTAAAATTTCGGGACGAAATTTATTTAACGGGTAGGTACTGTAGTGACCCGAACTTTTCCATGTTTATATATATTAAATGAAATTGTTATTTACATGATTAAGTGTTTCCAACATGTTATGCAATCAAACTTGTTAAGACTTGATTAATTGAAATAGGTTTCATATAGACAATTGACCACCCATGTTGACCGGTGATTCACGAACGTTAAAACTTATAAAAACTATATGATGACATATATATGGATATATATAGTTAACATGATATTATGATAAGTAAACATATCATTAAGTATATTAACAATGAACTACATATGTAAAAGCAAGACTACTAACTTAATGATTTTGAAACGAGACATATATGTAACGATTATAGTTGTAACGACATTTAATGTATATATATCATATTAAGAGATATTCATACAGCATATTATCATGATAATATAATAATTTAAAATCTCATTTGATATTATAAACATTGGGTTAACAACATTTAACAAGATCGTTAACCTAAAGGTTCCAAAACAACACTTACATGTAACGACTAACGATGACTTAACGACTCAGTTAAAATGTATATACATGTAGTGTTTTAATATGTATTCATACACTTTTGAAAGACTTAAAGACACTTATCAAAATACTTCTACTTAACAAAAATGCTTACAATTACATCCTCGTTCAGTTTCATCAACAATTCTACTCGTATGCACCCGTATTCGTACTCGTACAATACACAGCTTTTAGATGTATGTACTATTGGTATATACACTCCAATGATCAGCTCTTAGCAGCACATGTGAGTCACCTAACACATGTGGGAACCATCATTTGGCAACTAGCATGAAATATCTCATAAAATTACAAAAATATGAGTAATCATTCATGACTTATTTACATGAAAACAAAATTACATATCCTTTATATCTAATCCATACACCAACGACCAAAAACACCTACAAACACTTTCATTCTTCAATTTTCTTCATCTAATTGATCTCTCTCAAGTTCTAAGTGTTCTTTATAAATTCTACAAGTTCTAGTTTCATAAAATCAAGAATACTTCCAAGTTTGCTAGCTTACTTCCAATCTTGTAGAGTGATCATCCAACCTCAAGAAATCTTTCTTATTTACAGTAAGATATCTTTCTAATACAAGGTAATACTCATATTCAAACTTTGATTCAATTTCTATAACTATAACAATCTTATTTCGAGTGGAAATCTTACTTGAACATGTTTTTCGTGTCATGATTCTGCTTCAAGAACTTTCAAGCCATCCAAGGATCCTTTGAAGCTAGATCCATTTTTCTCATTTCCAGTAGCTTTATCCAGAAAACTTGAGGTAGTAATGATGTTCATAACATCATTCGATTCATACATATAAAGTTATCTTATTCGAAGGTTTAAACTTGTAATCACTAGAACATAGTTTAGTTAATTCTAAACTTGTTCGCAAACAAAAGTTAATCCTTCTAACTTGACTTTTAAAATCAACTAAACACATGTTCTATATCTATATGATATGCTAACTTAATGATTTAAAACCTGGAAACACGAAGAACACTGTAAAACCGGACATACGCCGTCGTAGTAACACCGCGGGCTGTTTTGGGTTAGTTAATTAAAAACTATGATAAACTTTGATTTAAAAGTTGATCTTCTGGAAAAATGATTTTTCTTATGAACATGAAACTATATCCAAAAATCATGGTTAAACTCAAAGTGGAAGTTTGTTTTCTAAAATGGTCATCTAGACGTCGTTCTTTCGACTGAAATGACTACCTTTACAAAAATGACTTGTAACTTATATTTCCGACTATAAACCTATACTTTTTCTGTTTAGATTCATAAAATAGAGTTCAATATGAAACCATAGAAATTTGATTCACTCAAAACGGATTTAAAATGAAGAAGTTATGGGTAAAACAAAATTGGATAATTTTTCTTGTTGTAGCAACGTGAAAATTGGTAACAAATCTATATTAATCATATCCTAGCTAACTTATATTGTATTATACATGTATTCTAATATATTATGTAATCTTGGGATCCCATAGACACGTATGCAAATGTTTTGACATATCATATCGACCCATGTGTATATATTATTTGGAACAACCATAGACACTCTATATGCAGTAATGTGGGAGTTAGCTATACAGGGTTGAGGTTGATTCCAAAAATATATATACTTTGAGTTGTGATCTAGCCTGAGACGTGTATACACTGGGTCGTGGATTGATTCAAGATAATATATATCAATTTTTTTCTGTACATCTAACTTTGGACAACTAGTTGTAGGTTACTAACGAGGACAGCTGACTTAATGAACTTAAAACATCAAAATGTATTATAAGTGTTGTAAATATATTTTGAACATACTTTGATATATATGTACATATTTGTTATAGGTTCGTGAATCGACCACTGGCCAAGTCTTACTTCCCGACGAAGTAAAAATCTGTGAAAGTGAGTTATAGTCCCACTTTTAAAATCTAATATTTTTGGGATGAGAATACATGCATGTTTTATAAATGATTTACAAAATAGACACAAGTACGTGAAACTACATTCTATGGTTGAATTATCGAAATCGAATATACCCCTTTTTATTAAGTCTGGTAATCTAAGAATTAGGGAACAGACACCCTAATTGACGCGAATCCTAAAGATAGATCTATTGGGCCTAACAAACCCCATCCAAAGTACCGGATGCTTTAGTACTTCGAAATTTATATCATATCCGAAGGGTGTCCCGGAATGATGGGGATATTCTTATATATGCATCTTGTTAATGTCGGTTACCAGGTGTTCACCATATGAATGATTTTTATCTCTATGTATGGGATGTATATTGAAATATGAAATCTTGTGGTCTATTGTTACGATTTGATATATATAGGTTAAACCTATAACTCACCAACATTTTTTGTTGACGTTTTAAGCATGTTTATTCTCAGGTGATTATTAAGAGCTTCCTCTGTCGCATACTTAAATAAGGACAAGATTTGGAGTCTATGCTTGTATGATATTGTGTAAAAACTGCATTCAAGAAACTTATTTCGTTGTAACATATTTGTATTGTAAACCATTATGTAATAATCGTGTGTAAACGGGATATTTTAGATTATCATTATTTGATAATCTACGTAAAGCTTTTTAAACCTTTATTGGTGAAATAAAGGTTATGGTTTGTTTTAAAATGAATGCAGTCTTTGGAAAACGTCTCATATAGAGGTCAAAACCTCGCAACGAAATCAGTTAATATGGAACGTTTTTAATCAATAAGAACGGGACATTTCAATACGCATCGTAGTTACCAAGAAATACCAGCAACAATAACCGATGAAGTATTAACTCATTTCCCCTGAAGAAATTTTATGTATATTTAATATATATGAATTTTGAAATCAAAATAAATCTTTTCGTACTAAGATATTACGTGTGAATCTTAACTGGCAGATACTACTCGGTTAGTTCATATTACTAATATGCAATGATGTACATCCTTCCTTAACAACTTAACCATTGTTAACTACAATCTCTGTTTCAACTTAATGAATTCCATTTCATAATAAACCAAGTGTATTATTCAATTACATAATTGATTTTACATTTTCATTTTCGATGTACTCGAAACTTTTCAGAAAACATCATCTGCGCCTTGTAAGGTTCACAAAAATTCCACGAGCACCAACATCCTTCACTGAGGAATATCAATAAGAATAAATAATGAAGTGTTGATTTCATTAGTGAAATACTCCGCAAAGACTATGTAATCTTTAATGTTTTAGAGATTAATCATTTTTAAGTCAAGTCGAAAATCAAATGAGCTTAATAGGATATTAACTCATTAAATCCGTATTACATCTGAAGAAATATACATACATATATTTTCATAAAGACTGTAATAAAAATTCTTTTGTACAAAATATTACTTGTGAAATCTTTAACGGGTAGGTAATTCCTGGGAAATATATAAGTTCACAATTAATATGTTATATTGTACATTCTTCAATTTTGATTCAAAAATCATTAACTATACTCACTATCTTCACAATGATACACAATCATTTCATACAAATTCAATCACATATTCTGATATCGACGTATCAGAATCCAAGCCATAACTCTGAACCGGTGACATCATTCTTAGATCTCTACAACTTTCAAAGCTATACTTTAACTTTAAAACTGTGAAAGATCCTTTAGCATTGTTATTACTGAAAATAATCTTGCAATCCCTGTTCAAAGTATCCAGTTTTACCACACTTCCAACCAGTCAACTTCGACTTTTCAGATTAGCCTTATTATAACCTTGATATATACGTTTTTGTTACTGGGGAACCTTTCATGTTCCACCACATTAGCAGTAAATTTACCAACAACTTCATTGATCTTTGACCTTCCGAAAAATCCTTATACTCATTGAAACCGTATCATGTACTCATCCACATCTTGTGACGGCAATTGACATACCAACTATCGAGAATTAGCAATCAGTATTTTGAAATCTTGTAGCACGTCTACGCCAACAGTTATATGTGTACATATAACGTCTACCTCCTGGACTTACATACTTCGAATGTGAAGTTTCCGAAAAACACCCCAAACTACGCAACTAGTTCTCCGAATTTTGGAAAAATGTTGATGAAGCAGCAAAAACTGTAAACGACCATAACAGTTAAAAGTTTGATGATAAAGAATAGTATGGTGGTAAAGCTGAGAAAAAGAGAAGGTTTGGAACTGGGAAACGGATTGAGCAGACCATGAAGGAGGCTGTGGACAAATCACAAAGACGAAATCTACCTTCAAAGAATCCAAATGATTCAGTGTCTGCTGAAACCATTAGTAAGAACCTTACTTCTTATTCTAAACCTTCGCAGACAGATTTTTCGCATCATCTTCTGATATTAGAAATTCTAAGATATCATCGTATCTTCCATTATAAATATCCTCCATATTTTTGAAGATATTTTCATAACTATTCTTATCTGAAATCATTTATCTCTTCATGCTATCTTTGTTACATCATAAAAGAAACTATTTTAGTTTCTAAAATCTGAAAAATTCGAAAAATGGATGTTTTGAAGTAATGTTGGGAACTGAAGCATGAATTAGTATAATATAATGACACTTGATCAACGTGATTATATTACAGTAAGTCATGCTGAGTTTCTAATGGAACGTGATAAAGGTTCACAGATCCCACCCTCATCATAAACCATGTTACATAACTCTTTCATTCTATATAATCTCTAAATATATCAAGAAAATATATTTCTTGATGATTCGGTCTTTTTCGAGGTATTCTGGTAATTTGACAAGTCAGATTGTACTATTACCATTTCTTTCTTAGAACATTAGTTATGTTCATCTGAAACTTCATACCTACGAATTCTGGACCATTATCCGCTTGACTTAAGGTCGGGAAGAGAAAACGAAAGCATGAAGCTCCGAAATATAATGGAGAATATAAAGCCCGATAACAACCCCGAAATTACAAACCGTGTATATCAATGCGTATAGCAATATAAAGACACGGGAGAATGAAAAACACTATAACCCCAAGGTAATAGTAGAAGAAAATAACTTCCTCTGGTGGCAGATGAAAAAGAAGAATGAAGGATACGATAGCCAGGAAAATATCAAGAATCAGAACTGGATTAAGCATTTTCACAATCTATTGGGATGTATGAAATAAGAAAGAAGATTATAGGAGTGGTGAAAATAAATGAAACGGAAGAGGTCAATTTATAGCGAAATATCAGACATAGCAATCGACACAGATTACGCATTTAATCAAAGAAAACCCTAATTTCTGCAAATTCCGAAGAATCAAATTTTATTTAGGTTATGAAGATTTTCTATTCCTTAAATTCCGAAAATCAATCGTAACTACGTCAAAAGTTAAGACGAATCTCTATTCTTTCATTTCACTCTTTTACGATAACTTCTCTCATACGCTTCGAGAAATCGGATTGTTTTATCCATATAATTCAACGGTGATAAAATTCTATTTATCAACTCATATCAGTCATGAAAACATTTTTATTGTTAGCCATGACGACCTCACTCAAATTTCGGGACGAAATTTCTTTAACGGGTAGGTACTGTGACAACCCGGAAATTTTTGACCAAATTTAAACTTTATCTTTAAATGATTTAACGTTTCTGACACGATAAGCAAAGTCTATGAAGTTGAATTTCAAAATTTTAGAACTGTTTCATTACATTTGACTGCTCTCGACGATTCATGAACAATTATATGTGTGTGTGTGTATATATATATATATATATATATATATATATATACAAGTAAAAACGACTTTCCTACAGTAAAACACTATTTGCTACAGTAAAATGACTTGCTACAGTAAAACACTATTTGCTACAGTAAACACTATTTGATGTCGACGAACTAGCAAACAAAAACGGATAAGGCGGCCATGCGATCGCATGGCAAAAACACTGAAAACTCATGCGATCGCATGAGGTACTGTAGTAGGCCACATACTATAAAAGCTCGGTTCATTCCTCCGAATTATTATTTTTTATATTATTATTATTATTATTAAGATTAATATTATTATTATTATTAATCTTATTATAATATTATTATTAGTAGTATATATAACTAAAATACTACGACGAGGTTATGAGCATGTCACCTTCAAAATGGGTTTTTGAGCGGGATACAGCTAAGGAAATTATGGGTTATTGCCAAGGAGGTTATGGGTAATGTTCGGGGGTATATTTGTGAATCAAATCTAGTGTTTATCATCTCCGTTACGTCTACGTAGTTTCCTACAATATTGAATCTCAATATTTATACGTAAGCACTCATATTTTATCTTTTATATATTAATTGTGTATCCATGTCTAGTGCTCGAGTATATATATATATATTTATATATGCTTGTATGCTAAATTTCGTCGTTAAACAGTTATAATGAATCACGAATTAAATACATATATTACTGGTAAAAAGTATATGATATACATGTTTTTGGAAAGCTGACGAAAAATCAATAACTTTTCATTTAGATATCGAATAATTTTGATGAACGGATTAAAAGATATGATCAACTGAATTATGATTGACGTTAATTGAAATTGCTTTTCAATCTACAATTAAGATTTGAACAACTCGTTTACGAGATTGATAATTTGGATTTTTTAATATTACCAACCGAGTAAATGAATCCTTATATAAGGTACGTCTCGTTTTGTTAAACAACTGCCAAAATTGACTTTTTGAAACGACATTGGATAACTTTTGTATGTCGATCTCGAGCATTAGGATTGTGATACACTATGACCTGACCTAGCTTGATAGACATTTATTGACCAACATATGTTCTCTAGGTTGAGATCTACGATTATTTGGTAATCCGAGTTTCGATCACATTTTGGTGAACGACTTTATATGCTGCTAAGGTGAGTTTCATTTGCTCCCTTTTTAATTGCTTTTGCAATACAATCTATATTTTTGGGCTGAGAATACATGCAATTTATTTTAAACGCAATGGATACAAGTACATACTTAATTCTACACTGAGTTTGAATCAAAAATCCCTTAGCTTTGGTAACTAGTAACTGCCGGTTATAAGAACTGATGGGCGCGAGTAGTTGTATATGGATCCATAGGGCTTGACATCCCTGTCTGTTCCAGGTATAGAGACCCTAGCCTGAACTATAAAACAGACGTATGCTATTTGAGTTTAGTACACGTTGGATTGCGTGTATTGTACATGTTGGTTGCATGTATGTTAAAATAGGGGTACTTATATATATACGTTAAGTTTAGTTACCAGGGTGCTCAATTTCGTAGAATATTTTGATAAACGTTTCTGGATGAAACAACTGAAATCTTGTGATCCACCTTTATATACAGATTATACAAAACATTAAAACTATGAACTCACCAACCTTTGTGTTGACACTTGTTAGCATGTTTATTCTCAGGTTCCCTAGAAGTCTTTCGCTGTTTGATTATATGTTACACAAGCTATGTGCATGGAGTCTTACATGGCATATTTTTTCAAGGAAACGTTGCATTCACCAAATCATCACCATGTATCTTATTTTGACTGCATTGTCAACGGAAGTACTATTGTAAACTATTATTTATGGTGATTGTCTATATGTAAAAATCATCAGATGTCGAAAACCTTTGATTTAAATATTCATTTATGGTGTGCCTTTTCAAAAGAATGCAATGTTTACAAAACGTATCATATAGAGGTCAAATACCTCGCAATGAAATCGATGAATGACGTGTTCGTCCATATGGATTTGGAGCGATCATCACAGTTGGTATCAGAGCGTTGGTCCTAGCGAACCAGATCTTGCATGAGTGTGTCTAATTGATAGTTGTTAGGATGCATTAGTAAGTCTGGACTTCGACCGTGTCTGCATGTCAAAAGTTTTGCTTATCATTTTTTGTCAGAAATTACCTGCTTATCATTCCTAGTCTAGACACATTTTACTGCATTGATTGCATGAATAGTATATAGATAAAATTCATATCTTAGCGTATCTGTTACTGTAAACTTTTCCTGACATCTTCCGAAAATTTCTCCGTGATTTATGGAATTTGGTATTATATATACATATGTAAATTTTGTATTGAAGAATACCAAACTAAATTCTATAATCTAATTCATATAAAAAAATCATCTCCCTAATTATACAAGATGGATCCCGTATCTAGTTCAAATTCCTTAAACTCTGACAGCTATTCCGATATGGATATTCACTTGAATTCCGAAGACAGTGTAACCGGAATGGATCAACCAATTAGCCATCATCTATTCTGGATGAATTGGGGATGGGTTCGTAGCCTACTTAATTATTGGAGACAAGAAGAAGGCGATCCTTTCCATCCACCACATTGCCCTATTGGCGAAGAACCTGAAGCACTTACCGGCGAACCTGTTCGTAATACCATTTTCTCTCTCATCTCCAGAATATCTCGTCATGATCATATACTCTCTCAAATTCTGGATCTTATTCATCCGCTCGTCCGAACCGCCAATCATCCAGGTGTAGTATAAGAAGTCAACGAGCTTCGTGCTCGGGTAGTGGCTTTGGAGAATATGGTGCAAAGGTTACAAGCACCAGCAGAATCTCCGGCATCAACAGTACCACCGACAACAACACCAACAGTACCATTACCACCACCAACAACATCCGCACCGCAAGCCTCAACATCATAATATGTACCTTGAACATCAACGTCATACGCATCGTAGTTACCAAGAAATACCAGCAACAATAACCGATGAAGTATTAACTCATTTCCCCTGAAGAAATTTTATGTATATTTAATATATATGAATTTTGAAATCAAAATAAATCTTTTCGTACTAAGATATTACGTGTGAATCTTAACTGGCAGGTACTACTCGGTTAGTTCATATTACTAATATGCAATGATGTACATTCTTCCTTAACAACTTAACCATTGTTAACTACAATCTCTGTTTCAACTTAATGAATTCCATTTCATAATAAACCAAGTGTATTATTCAATTACATAATTGATTTTACATTTTCATTTTCGATGTACTCGAAACTTTTCAGAAAACATCATCTGCGCCTTGTAAGGTTCACAAAAATTCCACGAGCACCAACATCCTTCACTGAGGAATATCAATAAGAATAAATAATGAAGTGTTGATTTCATTAGTGAAATACTCCGCAAAGACTATGTAATCTTTAATGTTTTAGAGATTAATCATTTTTAAGTCAAGTCGAAAATCAAATGAGCTTAATATGATATTAACTCATTAAATCCGTATTACATATGAAGAAATATACATACATATATTTTCATAAAGACTGTAATAAAAATTCTTTTGTACAAAATATTACTTGTGAAATCTTTAACGGGTAGGTAATTCCCGGGAAATATATAAGTTCACAATTAATATGTTATATTGTACATTCTTCAATTTTGATTCAAAAATCATTAACTATACTCACTATCTTCACAATGATACACAATCATTTCATACAAATTCAATCACATATTCTGATATCGACGTATCAGAATCCAAGCCATAACTCTGAACCGGTGACATCATTCTTAGATCTCTACATCTTTCAAAGCTATACTTTAACTTTAAAACTGTGAAAGATCCTTTAGCATTGTTATTACCGAAAATAATCTTGCAATCCCTGTTCAAAGTATCCAGTTTTACCACACTTCCAACCAGTCAACTTTGACTTTTCAGATTAGCCTTATTATAACCTTGATATATACGTTTTTGTTACTGGGGAACCTTTCATGTTCCACCACATTAGCAGTAAATTTACCAACAACTTCATTGATCTTTGACCTTCCGAAAAATCCTTATACTCATTGAAACCGTATCATGTACTCATCCACATCTTGTAACAGCAATTGACATACCAACTATCGGGAATTAGCAATCAGTATTTTGAAATCTTGTAGCACGTCTACGCCAACAGTTATATGTGTACATATAACATCTACCTCCTGGACTTACATACTTCGAATGTGAAGTTTCGGAAAAACACCCCAAACTATGAAACTAGTTCTCCGAATTTTGGAAAAATGTTGATGAAGCAGCAAAAACTGTAAACGACCTTAACAGTCAAAAGTTTGATGATAAAGAATAGTATGGTGGTAAAGCTGAGAAAAAGAGAAGGTTTGGAACTGGGAAACGGATTGAGCAGACCATGAAGGAGGCTGTGGACAAATCACAAAGACGAAATCTACCTTCAAAGAATCCAAATGATTCAGTGTCTGCTGAAACCATTAGTAAGAACCTTACTTTTTATTTTAAACCTTCACAGACAGATTTTCCGCATCATCCTCTGATATTAGAAATTCTAAGATATCATCGTATCTTCCATTATAAATATCCTCCATATTTCTGAAGATATTTTCATAACTATTCTTATCTAAAATCATTTATCTCTTCACGCTATCTTTGTTACATCATAAAAGAAACTATTTTAGTTTCTAAAATCTGAAAAATTCAAAAATGGATGTTTTGAAGTAATGTTGGGAACTGAAGCATGAATTAGTATAATATAATGACACTTGATCAACGTGATTATATTACAGTAAGTCATGCTGAGTTTCTAATGGAACGTGATAAAGGTTCACAGATCCCACCCTCATCATAAACCATGTTACATAACTCTTTCATTCTATATAATCTCTAAATATATCAAGAAAATATAATCTCTAAATAATAAACAATGGGTTAACAACATTTAACAAGATCGTTAACCTAAAGGTTTCAAAACAACACTTACATGTAACGACTAACGATGACTTAACGACTCAGTTAAAATGTATATACATGTAGTGTTTTAATATGTATTCATACACTTTTGAAAGACTTCAAGACACTTATCAAAGTACTTCTACTTACCAAAAATGCTTACAATTACATCCTCATTCATTTTCATCAACAATTTTACTCGTATACACCCGTATTCGTACTCGTACAATACACAGCTTCTATATGTATATACTATTGGTATATACACTCTAATGATCAGCTCTTAGCAGCCCATGTGAGTTACCTAACCATGTGGGAACCATCATTTGGCAACTAGCATGAATGATTACATAAAATTACAAACTAATGGAGCCTATATGGTGACACCATACTTCACGTGAAAGAACACACACATACACACTTTCATTTTGCAACTTACATGCATCAAACTACTCTCTCTCAAGTGTTCTTCCATTGTTCTAAGTGTTCTTCATAATCTTCATCAAAATCTAGCTCAATCTAGTTCATAAATCCATACATAAACCAAGTTATAAAACAACTACTCAAGAACACACCAACAACACTTCCAAGTTTGCTAGCTTACTTCCAATCTTGCAAATTCACTTTGAGTGATCATCCAACCTTAAGAAATCTTTCTTATTTACAGTAAGATATCTTTCTAATACAAGGTAATACTCATATTTAAACTTTGATTCAATTTCTATAACTTTAACAATCTTATTTCGAGTGGAAATCTTACTTGAACTTGTTTTAGTGTCATGATTCTACTTCAAGAACTTTCAAGCCATCCAAGGATTCTTTGAAGCTAGATCTATTTTTCTCATTTCCAGTAGTTTTATACAAAAAACCTGAGGTAGTAATGATGTTCATAACATCATTTGATTCATATATATAAAACTACCTTATTCGAAGGTTTAAACTTGTAATCACTAGAACATAGTTTAGTTAATTCTAAACTTGTTCGCAAACAAAAGTTAATCATTCTAACTTGACTTTTAAAATCAACTAAACACATGTTCTATATCTATATGATATGCTAACTTAATGATTTAAAACCTGAAAACACGAAAAACACCGTAAAACCGGATATACGCCGTCGTAGTAACACCGCGGGCTGTTTTGGGTTAGTTAATTAAAAACTATGATAAACTTTGATTTAAAAGTTGTTCTTCTGGGAAAATAATTTTTCTTATGAACATGAAACTATATCCAAAAATCATGGTTAAACTCAAAGTGGAAGTATGTTTTCCAAAATGGTCATCTAGACGTCGTTCTTTCGACTGAAATGACTACCTTTACAAAAATGACTTGTAACCTATATTTCTGACTATAAACTTATACTTTTTCTGTTTAGATTCATAAACTTAAGTTCAATATGAAACCATAGCAACTTGAATCACTCAAAACGGATTTAAAACGAAGAAGTTATGGGTAAAACAAGATTGGATAATTTTGCTTGTTGTAGCTACGTGAAAATTGGTAACAAATCTATATTAATCATATCCTAGCTAACTCATATTGTATTATACATGTATTCTAATATATTATGTAATCTTGGGATACCATAGACACGTATGCAAATGTTTTGACATATCATATCGACCCATGTATATATATTATTTGGAACAACTATAGACACTCTATATGCAGTAATGTTTGAGTTAGCTATACAGAGTTGAGGTTGATTCCAAAAATATATATACTTTGAGTTGAGATCTAGCCTGAGACGTGTATACACTGGGTCATGGATTGATTCAAGATAATATATATCGATTTATTTCTGTACATCTAACTGTGGACAACTAGTTGTAGGTTACTAATGAGGACAGCTGTAACACCGGCCATTTTTTTTTAAATACACAGCGGAAGACTTTATTAACAAACACAATATAAGTCACGTTATTACATTAATCCGTGTAATTACGTTTAATTTTACACAACGGTGTTACGTTATTACAAAACATTATTTATACAAAAGTCCACATCAGAGTTGGGTTGTCAAACATGTCTTCTGCAACATCACCCATCCCGACTAGTAGTACCTAAACCTGCAAGGGGAGAATATGTGGGGGATTAGCGCACCGCTAAGTAAATGGAATCTATCTAACAGATATAGCTTAAGCCACACACAAGCTATATACATCAACAATACTTGCTAACTACCAACTAGCATACAATAAGACAATACGAGGATCGGCGGCTTGTACGAGCACACGACTCTCAGCTGATCGGGCCTGAGTCTACCGATAGTCCCTGCTACTCAATTCACAGTATAGTTATCCAGATGCAGGGGATGAATCATTCACACTATACTCCACAATCAGTAGCCTATGGACCCAACCTCCCCTAGGCACGGTTGACCTCATACGGACTCTAACCTCTCCTAGGCACTGTCTCGAGTCCCCAGTCTCCCTAGGCCCGACTGGTGCCATTCACACAGTGTACACATAATTCACATACAACATCAAGCATACTATATTATTCTAACATGGCAATTTCTACACTATGCATGGTAAAAGAGTCAACCATAGTAGCATGATATGCTACTTAAACTCTATCCGAAGATAGACCCACTCACCAAATACCAGCAACTAGCTCAGATAATCTATCACTGAGCGGCTTCCTTATCCTTATCACCTGAACATAAGGCAAATCAAGTTAGTTTATGTCTGTTAACACAAAACTGCACAGTACAGAAAATCAGTCACAAAAAGCGCCAAAGACAAGGACAGCATAACCGCTATAATTCAACACTTAGTAAAATTTCACTGCCAAAGACCATCGGTCGATGGTCCCATCCATCGGCCGATCGTCAACACACCATCGGTCGATGGTCTCCCCCCAATCGGTCGATCATCAAAATTATATTCGCTTGTCAGAAGTCATACGCCATCGGTCGATCGTCCCTCACCATCAGTCGATGGTCAACGACCATCGGCCGAATGTAGTTCATCAGCTGCAACAGCAGCAAAGTGACGGGTTTCAACCAAAAATCACCAAATCTCGACTTTGGACACGTTTTTGACCTCAAAACTGAACACAACTCGTACACTAAACTTTTTGGAACATAAACCCACAACATTCAAACACAAACAACATCAATTTCTACCAATTTGACACAAAACCCCATTTTAACAAAAACTAACTTAAAAACTCATTTAATCACAGATTTGATCAAGAAATCTTACAATCCTTACCTTGTTAGAATCACAATGACACAAGGAACGTTTTGACACCAAAATCAAGCTTCAATTCGAGATTAAATGATTTAGGGTTGAGATGAAGATGGTGAAGTTTAGGTTAGGTGAATGTGTGAGTGAGAGGAGAGTTCAGGAAACCTCAAGAAAAGAGCTGGCCACTAGCTTATATTTGTGTTAAAATACAATACCCCATCACACACGGGTATTTACCAGTTATCTGAAATCTTTTCGCACACGATTAGGTAACCCAAACGAAGTCCAATTAAAATAAACAAACCTGTTCTGGGACCCTTGTCAGAAACTGGTCACAACACAAATATAATAAAACACTAATTAAATAATTAAAATAAAAGCACTTAAGACTAAGCACAAACCCTAAGGGCAAAATAGATAACTTACAACTAGCCCGGGTTTCAGTCTGTTACAACAGCTGACTTAATAAACTTATAACATATTAAAAATGTTGTAAATATATTTTGAACATACTTTGATATATATATGTACATATTTGTTATAGGTTCGTGAATCAACCAGTGGCCAAGTCTTACTTCTCGACGAAGTAAAAATCTGTGAAAGTGAGTTATTGTCCCACTTTTAAAATCTAATATTTTGGAATGAGAATACATGCAGTTTTATAAATGTTTTATGAAATAGACACAAGTAAATGAAACTACATTATATGGGTGAATGATCGAAGCCGAATATGCCCCTTTTTTCTTGGTAACCTAAGAATTAGTAAACCGATTTACTAATTGATGCGAATCCTAAAGATAGATCTATTGGGCCTAACGAACCCCATCCATGGTTGCGGATGCTTTAGTACTTCGATGTTGTTTTATCATGTCCGATGGATGTCCCAGAATGATAGGGGATATTCTTATATGCATCTTGTTAATGTCGGTTACCAGGTGTTCACCATATGAATGATTTTTATCTCTATGTATGAGATGTATATTGAAATATGAAATCTTGTGGTCTATTATTACGATTTGATAAATATATAGGTTAAAACTCACCAACATTTTTTGTTGACGTTTAAAGCATGTTTATTCTCAGGTGATTATTAAGAGCTTCCGCTGTTGCATGCTAATATATGGACAAGATTTGGTGTCAGCATGCTTGTATAATATTGTTTAAAACTGCATTCTAGATTTATTTTGTTGTAACATATTAATATTGTAAACCAATATGTATTGGTAGTGTGTAAGTGTGATATTTTTAGATTATCATTTCTGGATAATCTAGGTGGTGTCTTTTTAACCTTGTCGATAAAATAAAGGTTATGGTTTGTTTTAAAAACGAATGCAGTCTTTGAAAAACGTCTCATATAGAGGTCAAAACCTCGCAACGAAATCAATTAATATGGAACGTTTATAATCAATATGAACGGGACATTTCAGTTGGTATCCGAGCGTTGGTCTTAGAGAACCAGAAATTTGCATTAGTGTATCTTATCGAGTTTGTTAGGATACATTAGTGAGTCTGGACTTCGACCGTATTTTCTTTAAAAATGATTTCTTAACACTTTTGTTGGAAACTACAAATTGTAACATGTAAATATTATGTGATATATTAATCTCTTAATATGTTTGATATTGTGTGATAGATGTCTACCTCTAGTACAAATCCCATCGACTCACCTAATAATAATGAAGTGTCGAATATATTTTGGGAAGATTCACAAATTCCCGAAGAGGAACCGGAAGAGGAGGAACCAGAAGAAGAGGAACCGAAAGAGGAGGAACCGGAAGAAGAAGAGGTTCCGGAGGAAGAAATATTGATACCTACAGTAATTCAATTAAATAAAAGAAAATCCTCAACCAACGGACCAAAGTTAAAAATGGTCAATGGTGTTTCCGCCGAGGAAGCAAAATATTGGGAAGATTACCAATTTTTTGACGAATCGGATCCAGATGAGGATTCCGATGATGTTATAGAAATTACCTCGACCCAATTTAATAAAGCAAAAGAAAATAATAAGGGAAAAAGTGTAAAAATAGAGAAACCTGATTCCAACCCCGATGAGCTTTATATGTATCGGTAACCTCCGTATTTCGTAAATTGTAACAATAACCCGGGAACCTCTAAACCACTAGGTTTTTCTAAACCATTGTGGAAAACAACGGTTCGTATTAGAGGAACACCATATATCCCTAGAAAATTAGAAAAACGAACCAAGTCCGAAGAAGAAGAAACCAGTGATTCAGATTAGGGAGTTGTAATCATGTTGTGTATTATATGTATTGTAGTGTGCTTGTACTTTTATGTTCTATGTAAACATTGCTTGTATTGTTTGTTAATTATCTTTTATGAATCTAATCCTTGTCTATTTTACAGTATAAAAACAAAATGGACGTTAAGGGTAGACAACCGAATATTTTAGAAGACCTACCAGAGGATATGATTGAGGAAATCTTGTCTAGAGTCGGTCAGAATTCATCAGCAAATTTAGTTATGGCGAAATTAACTTGTCAAACATTTGAAAGACTTTCCAGAAATGCCTTAGTTTACAAAAGGCTTTCCTTTGATAGGTGGGGTATATCGCATTGGGGAGACCGTAAGTTACGCTGTGTTTTCTTTAAAGCATTAAATACGGGGAAACCAAATGCAATTTTACGCTACGGATTAAGAACCTATTTTGACTCAACATATCCCAACATAGGATTTCGTGAGTTAGAAAGAGCTTCTAACATGCAACATAAAGAAGCATGTTATACTTACGGGTTAGTGATGTTCGCTTCTCACCAAAGTGAGAAAAAGAACATCGGATTACAACTATTAAATGAAACATTCCCACAAGTGACAGATTCAGTAGTTGGGGTGAGAAACAAGGTTTTTAGATTATTACAAGGCTGTTGGATACATGGTGATGATTTGGTGAATGCAACGTTTCCTTGAAAAATATGTCATGTAAGACTCCATGCACATAGCTTGTCTAACATCTAAGCAAACAGTGGAAGACTTTTAGGAAACCTGAGAATAAACATGCTAACAAGTGTCAACACAAAGGTTGGTGAGTTCATAGTTTTAATATTTCGTATAATCTGTATATAAAGGTGGATCACAAGATTTCAGTTGTTTCATCCAGAAACGTTTATCAAAAGTTTGTCAATAGATTCTACGTAACAGAGCACCCTGGTAACTAAACTTAACGCTATAGTGATAATTACCCCATTCGTTTTAATACACGCAAACCAACGTGTCTTAAACTCAAATAACATACGTCCGTTAAAAGCTAGCGCTCTAGCTCGGACGGGGATGTCAAGCCCTATGGATCCATATACAATTATTCGTGCCCACCAGTCCATATCCTATGTACTGGCAGCTACTAGTTACCAAAGCTAAGGGATTTTCGGTTTAACTCAGTGTAGAATTTAGTATGTACTTGTGTCATATTGCGTTTAAAATAAATTGCATGTATTCTCAGCCCAAAAATATTTAAAGCATTTAAAAAGGGAGACTATAACTCACTTTAGCAGCACATAAAGTCGTTCACCGAAATGTGACCGAAACTTGGAATACCAAATAATCGTAGATCTCAACCTAGAGAACATATGTTGGTCAATAATTGTCTATCAAGCTAGGTCAGGTCATAGTGTATCACAATCCTAATGCTCGAGATCGACACACAAAAGTTATCAAAAGTCATTTCAAAAAGTCAATCTGACTCAATACAATAGTTGAATGATCATGGCAATCGAAACATTGTAACATTTCACATAGTTTCCTAATTTTTGTAAAATTAAACTATAGTTTTTATAAGGCTTTAAAATATGATAAAACAATCAATTTTGACAATTGTTCAACAAAACGAGATGTGCCTTATATAAGAATTCATTTACTCCGCTGGTAATATTTAAAAATTCAATTTATCAATCTCGTAAACAAGTTGTTTAAATCTTAATTGTAGATTCAAAAGCAATTTCAATTAACTTCAATCATAATTCAGTTGCTCATATCTTTTAATCCGTTCATCGAAATTATTCGATATCTAAATGAAAAGTTATTGATTTTTCGTCAGTTTTCCAAAAACATGTATATCATATACCTTTTACCAGTAATATATGTATTTAATTCGTGGTACATCATAAACTGTTTAACGAGGAAATTTAGCATACAACCATGTAAAAATATATGTACTCGAGCACTAGACATGTATACACTATTAATTTATAAAAGATAAAATATAAATGCTTACGTATCAATATTGTGATTCAATATTTCAGAAAAGTACGTAGACGCAACAGAGATGATAAACACTAGATTTGATTCATAATTATACCCCCGAACATTACCCATAACCTCCTTGGCAATAACCCATAATTTCCTTAGCTTTATCCCGCTCGAAAACTCATTTTGAAAGTGACACGCTCATAACCTCGTCGTAATATTTTATGTATAATACTACTAATAATAATAAGATTAGTAATATTATTAATCTTAATAATAATAATAATAATAATAATAATAATAATAATAATAATAATAATAATAATAATAATAATAATAATAATAAATATAAATATAAGAGTGTGAAAGAGAAATGAATGCATCAAAAATCATAAACGTTCTAGTTTTTATAGAGTTGGCCAGATTTCAGACACCATGCGATCGCATGGTTTCTGTGTGTAATGTCCATGTGATCGCATGGCCCAGGATACCAGCTCACATATTTTTGTTTCTTTGTTTGTCGACATAATATTTAATTATATATATAATATATATAATTTATATAATTAATTATATATTATATTAAATTCACGTGCATAGTTGACTTGTAATTTTCATTCCGATAAGTCGTACGTTGTTACTCGACTTATGTCCCGGTTCCGGTTTCTCGAACGCATTTTCGTACACTTAGAAAACTCGCTTTTTACGTTTCGTGACTCGTACCTTTGTTAAAATATAGTCTTAAATTATCTCTAAACCATACCACTCGAGGTATAACTTATACATTTGAGTGTTTTGGTCATTTACTTCTATAAATCATCATCTCGCTATTTGTTAATATATATATATATATATATAATACATACATTTTCATTTTGAAATAGTGTTTTACTGTAGTAAAGTCAATTTCACTGTAGCAAATAGTGATTTTTGAAAACGACGTAGCATTTTGGGTACTGTAGCAATTTGAAAATACTGTAGCAAATTAGTGTTTTATTGGTTCATCTTAAACGCTTTAGTTAACTTATCTAAATATCAATCGAATTAATAAACGAATGTTACTATCGTTTACTAAATAACTTGAAATTATATATATGTATATATCTTTTTAATATACATAAATCAGTTTTTAAATACACATTGGAAGTTATTTATAAATAAATTTTAATAATAAATATTTCAACTTATCATATATATTCAAATAGAATTTAAACCAATAAGTTTAATGTACGGTATCAAACAATTAATACATTGTTACCTTTTCAAGTTATAGTATATATGTATCTATTTACATATAATTGTTCGCGAATCGTCGAAAACAACCGAATGTATTTAAATATATAAAAGTAGTTCAAAAATTTTGAGATTCAGTTTTACAGACTTTGCTTATCGTGTCGGAAATGTTAATCATACAAAGATTAAGTTTAAATTTGGTCAGAAATTTCCGGGTCATCACAGTACCTACCCGTTAAAGAAATTTCGTCCCGAAATTTGAGTGAGGTCGTCATGGCTAACAATAAAAATGTTTTAATGACGAATATGAGTTGATAATAGAGTTTTATCTATGTTTGAATAATATGGATAAAATAATCCAATTACTCGAAGCTTATGAGAGAAGTTATCGTAATCAAGTGAAATGGAGAATAGAGATGCGTCTTATCTCTTGATGTAGTAACGATTGATTTTCGGAGTTTAAGGAATAGAAAATCTTCATAATTTACTTAAGATTTGATTTTTCGGAATTTGCGAAAATTAGGATTTTCTTTGATTAAATGCGTAATCTGCCTCTATTGCTGCGTTCGATATTTTGCTATAAATTGACCTCTTCCGTTTCATTATTTTCACTACTCCTACATCTTCTTCCTCATTTCATACTTTCAAAAGATTGTGAAATGCTTCATCCAGTTCTGATTCTTGATATACTCCTAACTTTCATATCTGTCATTCTTCTTTTTCATCTACCACCAGAGAAAATTACTTTCTTCTACCATTACCTTGGGGTTATAGTGTTTTTCATTCTCCCGTGTCTTTATATTGCTATACGCATTGATATAAACGGTTTGTAATATATGTGTTGTTGTCAGGCTTTATATTTTCTCTTATATTTAGGAGCTCCATGCTTTCGTTTTTCCTTCCCGACTTCAAGTCAAGCGAATAATAGTCCAGAATTCGTAGCTATACATTTCGGAATGAACATAGTTAATGTTCTAAGAAAAAAATTTTAATGGCACGATATTGATTTGTCAAATTACCAGAATATCTGGAAAAGACCGAATCATCAAGAAAAATATTTTCTTGATATGTTTAGAGGTTAAATAGAATGAAAGAGTTATGTAACATGGTTCATGATGAGGGTATGATCTGTGAACCTTTATCACGTTCCATTAGAAACTCAGCATGACTTACTGTAATATAATCACGTTGATCAAGTGTCATTATATTATACTAACTCATGCTTCAGCTCCCAACACCACTTCCAAAATATTCATATTTTAAACTTGAAAGTTTCAGAATTTAGAAACTAAAATAGTTTCTTTTATGATGTAACACAGATATCGCAAGGAGAAAATTGATTTTCGATACGAATGATTATGAAATTATCTCCAGAAATATGGAGGATATTTATAATGAAAGATACGATGATATCTTAGAATTTCTAATATCAGAGGATGATGAAGAATATTGTTCACAAGGGTTTAGATTCGGAAGCAAGGTATTCGTTAATGGCTTCAGCAGATACTGAATCATTTAGATTCTTTAAAGACAGATTTCGTCCTTGTGATTTATCCACAGCCTCTTTCATACTTTGCTCAATCCGTTTTCCAGTTCCAAACTTTATCTTTTTCTGAGCTTTGCCAGCACACTATCCTTTATCATCAAACTTTTTACTGTTAAGGTCGTTTACAGTTTTTGCTGCTTCATCAACATTTTTCCAAAATTCGGAGAACTAGTTTCGTAGTTTGGGGTGTTTTTCGGAAACTTCACATTCGAAATCTATAAGTCTAGAAGATCGATGTTATCTATATATAACTGTTGTTGTAGAAAATGCTACGAGATTCAAAATACTGATTGTTAATTCCTGGTAGTTGTAATGGCAATTACCGTTACAAGATGTGGATGAGTACATGATAGGGTTTCAATGAACAATTATAATAGTTTTTCGGAGAGACTTTACGTCACATATTAATGAATTTGCTGGTACCTTTACTGTTAATGTGGTGCAACATGAAAGGTTCCCTAGTAACAAAAACGTATATGCCAAAGTTACAAGTCTGAAAGGTCATTGTTGACTGGTTGAACGGTTGATAACACTGGATACTTTTGAAAAGGAATTGCAAGGTTATTTTCGGTAAAAACAATGCTAAAGGATCTTTCACATTTTTGAAGTTAAAGTATAGCTTTGAAAGATGTAGAGATCTAAGAATGATGTCACCCGTTAAATCTTGACTTGGATTCTGATCTGTCAATATCAGAATATGTAATTGAATTTGTATGGAAACGATTGTATATCGCTGTGAGCATAGTTAATAATTTTTGAATCAAAGTTGAAGAATGTACAGTATAACATATTAATTGTGAACTTATATATTTCCCGGGAATTACCTACCCGTTAAAGATTTCACAAGTAATATTTTGTACAAAAGAAATTTTATTACCGTATTTATGAAAATATATGTATGTATATTTTCTTCAGATATAATACAGATTTGATGAGTTAATATCATATTAAGCTCATTTGATTTTTGACTTGAATTAGAAATGAATAATCTCTAAAACATTAAAGATTTAATAATCTTTATGGAGTATTTCACTAATGTAATCAATACTCAGTTTTATTGATATTTTCTCAGTGAATCATGTTGGTGCTCATGGAACTCTTGCTAACTTTGCAAGGTACGAATGATGTTTTCTAGAAAGTTTCGAATACATCGAAGATGAAAGTATAAAATCAACCATATAATTGAATAATATACTTAGTTTATTATGAAATGGAATTCATTGAGTTGGAAACAGAGATTGTAGTTAACGATGGTTAAGTCATTAACGAAGGATGTACATGATAGTGCTCCAAATGAACATATATTTAGTAGCAATATCGTTCCAATATGTAAAGTTTTTAAATGTAATTTCCTTATTTTTAGTTGTAATAGTTAAATAAATAAGTGCGAAGACGAAAGACGCAAATCGCTCGAAAATGAAGATTTAAAGACAAAAACGAAGATTTGAAAGACCAAAAGGTCCAAAAAGCTCAAATGTACAAGATACAATTCAAAAGGTTCAATTTATTGATGAAGAACGTCTAAAAATGACAAGAGTACAAGTTACAAAACGCAAAGTACAAGATATAAAATTGTACGAAAGGACGTTCGAAAATCCGGAACCGAGGCATGAACCAACTTTCAGCGCTCGACGCAACGGTGTAAAAATTACGAGTCAACTATGCACAAGAATAAAATATAATATTTAAATAAATCATAATAAGAATAATATTAAATAATAAAAAGTTGTTAATTGAGCATAGTTCAGGGGTCGTAAATGAAAATTCAATTTACAATTTAGCCTATAAATGGAACGATTGTAACGATGAGAGGGAGAGAGATATTTTTTCGATCTTTCTTTCTTTCTATCTTTTTTCTTATTTTTCTATATCAAATATCAATATCTATATTTATAATTCTCTATCATAATGTTAATGTAATCAGATATAACAATAATCTTAATTTTAATTTTAAATTATGATAATAATAAGATTTATGATAGAGATCGTTTGAGTGTGTAAGTCGAAATTCTGTCCGTGTAACGCTACGCTATTTTTAATCATTGTAAGTTATGTTCAACCTTTTTACATTAATGTCTCGTAGCTAAGTCGTTATTATGCTTATTTAAAATGAAGTAATCATGATGTTGGGCTAATTACTAAAATTGGGTAATTGGGCTTTGTACCATAATTGGGGTTTGAACAAAAGAACGACACTTGTGGAAATTGAACTATGGGCTATTAATAGATGGGGGGTATTGTCTAATTGAGTGACAACTCATTGGAGTCTGTCGAACCTATCTTCAAATTAATTAACCTAATAATTAATAATGATTATGGTTGTCCTATTTAGTGATGTTCATATGGAATCTGTTATAATCATTTAATTAATCAATTGGGTTGGGTAATTGATTATTCATTCTGATCAAGTGGATGAATTAATATTCATAAACTAATTAAAACAGGGGTGGATTACATACAGTGATAACTGGTGTAATTGTTGACAGAAGTGATAACTGCGTCACAGTTTAAATCCTTAATTAGTTGGAATATTTGACTTCGGGTATAAGGGTAATTTGACGAGGATACTCGCACTTTATATTTATGACCGATGGACTATTATGGACAAAAACCAGATAGACGTATCAAATAAACCAGGACAAAGGACAATTAACCCATGGTAATAAATTAAAATCAACACGTCAAACATCATGATTACGGAAGTTTAAATAAGCATAATTCTTTTATTATATTTCTCATCGTATCTTTATTTACTGTCATTTTATTACTCGCAATTTTATTTTCTGTCATTTTATTTATCGCAATTTATTTTACGCACTTTAATTTTTGTCATTTATTTTTACGCTTAAAATCGACAAACCGGTCATTAAACGGTAAAACCCCCATTTTATAATAATACTACTACTTATTTATATATATATTTTTACAAATAAACTTAATAATATAGCGTTAACTTCACCAGCTCCCTGTGGAACGAACCGGACTTACTAAAAACTACACTACTCTACGATTAGGTACACTGCCTATAGTGTTGTAGCAAGGTTTAGGTATATCCCATCCGTAAATTAATAAAACTTGTGTCATATTTTATAGTATTTTGTATTAAAAATAATACTATTTCGTACCCTCACGCTACATCATCAAGTTTTTGGCGCCGCTGCCGGGGAGCGCTAAAACGCTATATTTTTAATTATAATAATATTGAAATAAAATATAATAATATAATAATATTGAAATAGAATATAATAATATAATAATATTGAAATAGAATATAATAATATAAAAATATTTAAGAATCTTTACGTAAATTTTTTAAAAAAAAAAGTCGTATTTATTAAATACTTCAGGGGTATATTATGTAACTTATAATTAATAATTGCTATCATGTCGCTTTCATGTGAATAGTAAATTAATTAATTTATTTTCATTTACTATTCATGAATAGTAAATGAATTAAAAAAAAAAGAGTTTTAAAAAAAATTATAATTATAAAAAAATTATTAATTTGTAAAAAAAAATCGTTTTTAAAAAAAAAAAAAAAAAAAATCGTTTTTTTTAAAAAAAAAAAAAAAAAAAAAAAAAAAACGAAAAAAAAAAAAAAAAAAAAAAAAAAAAAAAAAAAATCGTTTTTTTTTTAAAAGAAAAAAAAAATCGTTTTAAAAAAAAAAAAAAAAAAAAAAAAAAATTTGTAAAAAAAAAAAAAAAAAAAATCGTTTTTTTTTAAAAAAAAAAAAAAAAAAAAAAAAACGAAAAAAAAAAAAAAAAAAAAAATATATGTATTTTTAAGACTTTGTTAAATAGTTAAGTTTTAAAAGTTTCTTTATTTTTATTTTAGTTTATAAAAATATAAGTTTTAATTTTAATATCTTTTATTTAATTAAAAAAACAGAAAAATAGAAAAAAAAAAAAAAAAAAAAAAAAAAAAAAAAGAAAAACGCGTAAAAACAAAAGCTGTCAACTGAATTCCTGAACCCCGCGACTCGCGGAGTTTTCCTCTTTATTTGCCGCGACTCGCGGAGGCCTTCTGACACACGGACAAAAACCCTAATCACGGGTTATTTTTAATTATTATTATTATTAAAACCTAATTATTATTATTATTATTATTAGTTTTAAGTTTTATTTTTATTTATGTATTTAGTTTAAATAAGTTTTTATTAAATTGTAAAATTAATAGTTTTATTAAATAAATAATATAAAATAATATTTTTATAAAAATTGTACTTTTTACAACTTTTTGTATATTTTTATATTTTGTACCTTTTTAATCGTTGTAGCGTAACTTTTGTATTTTTAGCTCATATTTAATTTTAAACTTAGTTTTTGCTATAGTTATTTTTACTCCTAGATTTTTAGGCTTTGCCGTAGAATTCCTTAAGTGCTTTTTTCTTTAGACTAAGATTTAGGTGCTTTAGAATTTTGCGACGCCTTTTTAAGTTTTAGTTTCTTTTTAAGTTATTTCCATTTGGGATTTAGTCTTTTCCTGTAAGCTTTAATATTTTTAGACCTTTTACTATGTATCAATTATCATTCCAATTAGTAATTTCAATTTGCGATTATAATTTTAAGTTAGTTGTAGTAATAAGGTTAAATTAGTTAAGTATTTTTAAGTTTTGATAAGTTTCTTTTATTTTTCCGTCACCTTTTATTTTTCAACCATTTTTTCTTTTTCGACATTTTTCGACGCGCAATCTTTTTCTCTCTTATTTCTCGCCATTCTAGTTTTTAGGACTTAGAATTTTATTCTACTTCTTATCTAAATTTCTAAAAATTACGAAAATTTATTTTGAGTGGTTAAATTGATAGACATCAAAATTTTCTGGTTCGTAGTAATAGTTGGATTTGTACGTGGACCGGGTTATTGGAGCCAAACAGTCCTCAATTATATTGAGACCAAACGAATCCTGCCCCTCTGCTGCATCTTTTGGCTATTCGAAACGTGGGCAAAATCAGAAAAGTCTATTAATTGGATAACTTATTATAATTTTTCTTTCCTTTTTAAAAACTAATAGGATATTCAGTGAATGCACCGAGCAAAACGTTCACCACCTGTAACTCGATCAAGACATCTAGCAAATATTGTCGCCGTTGATTTTTCTTTAGAATCGTCATCTAGTCGAACAAGAACTCCAACTCAAATTTCCGATAATCCATCTTTTGAACCCGACTTCACAATTAAGAACCCGGAGCATATTCAAGGACAATTCCAAGATCTTGAACCACTAATTATTCCTCCTGAGCCACAAACCATTAAATCAGAATCCTCTAGTGATTCGTATTCAACAAATTCAATTATGGAAGTAACGGAACCTCTAAGTATGGAAGACCGAATGAGAGCTACACGCACGGGCCAAGGTCACGCCATTATTAAGCCAGAAGTTAATGCTCCAGATTATGAAATCAAAGGACAAATTCTACACATGGTAACTAACCAATGCCAATTCAGTGGTGCACCGAATGAAGATCCTAACGAACACCTTCGTACGTTTAAAAGAATTTGTACACTATTCAAAATCCGAGAAGTGGAAGATGAGCAGATCTATCTCATGTTGTTTCCCTGGACTTTAAAGGGAGAAGCCAAAGATTGGTTAGAATCGTTACCTGAAGGGGCGATTGACACATGGGATGTTTTAGTTGAAAAATTTCTTAAACAATTCTTTCCGGCATCTAAAGCCGTGAGACTTCAAGGAGAAATTGTTACGTTCGCGCAAAAGCCAAATGAAACATTATATGAGGCGTGGACAAGATATGGAAAGATGTTGAGAGGATGTCCTCAACACGGTTTAGACACTTACCAAATAGTACAAATATTCTACCAAGGTGTCAACGTTGCTACACGAAAAGACATCGACATAACAGCCGGTGGTTCCATCATGAAGAAAACCGCAACTGAAGCTTACAAAATTATTGATAACACAGCCTCCCACTCGCATGAGTGGCACCAAGAAAAAGATATCTTTCGATCATCTAAAGCGGCTAGAGCCGATTCTAGCCATGACTTTGATTCTGTTTCAGCAATAATAGATGCTTTCGAAAGACGAATGGAAAAGATGAATAAAGATATTCACGCAATACGAATCAGTTGTGAGCAATGCGGTGGACCACACTTATTGAAAGATTGTCACATTGAACTAACGATGGAACAACGAGAGAATGTTTCCTATATGAACCAAAGGCCGGGAAATAATTATCAAAATAATTATCAACCGCCAAGGCTAAACTTAAATCGAAATCAAAACATTCTTTACAATCCAAAAGGACCCGAAAATAACTGGTATAACCAACAAGGTCCGAATAACCAACCAACTCAAAACAACACTTTCAATCAACAAAGACCTAGCTTGTATAAACCACCACAACAACCCGAAGAGAAAAAGCCAAATCTAGAAGAAATGATGGCAAAGCTGATTGAATCTCAAACACAATTCATTACATCTCAAACCCAAACGAACGAGAGGTTTGATCAGTCATTAAGAACTCAACAAGCTTCCATTTTGAATCTAGAAAAACACGTAGGTACTCTTGCTAGCATGATGAGTGAGAGGGAACAAGGAAAGCTACCGAGTAATACTGAAGTAAATCCTCGGAATGAGAATGTTAATATGGTTTCAACGAATTCTGAAAAACCAGCATCAGAAGATGGGAAGGTTTTAGATGAGAGTAACAATGAAGAAGTTACACCACCACCACCCGAGTATGTAAAGCCAGTGGTGGCACCATACAAACCACCCATCCCGTTTCCAAGAAAAGGAGTTGAGTATGAGCAAGTGATAGGTAATAAAGATTGTGATACCTCTGGAAAGAAGAAGAAGAAAAAGAATAAGAAAGTGCAAGAAACAAAAGCCGTAAATATAAACCCGGTGAAGACAGTTCCACCAAAACCTCCACCTAGGGTAGGTGATCCGGGTGAATTTATTGTTCCTTGTCTACTTAGTGATTGTGTCATGTATGATGCACTAGCAGATTTAGGTGCAAGTGTAAGTGTTATGCCTCTTTCCTTATATAAGAGATTAGGTGTAGGTAAGTTAAGTCCAACGGATATGAATGTTCGACTCTTTGATCAAACCATTAAGCACCCAGTTGGAATTGCTGACAACCTACCCGTTCAAGTAGGCAATTTAACCTTTCTAGTCGAATTTATTGTCATTGACATAGAAGAGGACCCAAACATTCCTCTAATTTTAGGTCGGCCATTCTTAGCGTCCACCGGGGCGTTATTTGATGTAGGAAATGGAAGAATGACACTTAAGAGTGGTAACAAATCTATCACCTTTATGATTCGAAAGTCTAAATCTCCACCAACCAAAACCGTTGAACCAGTAAAAACAATTGGTAAGAACCATGTGGTTTTACCAACTCCAACGGTAATACTTAGCAATAATGAAACGCCTAAGTGTGGGGAAAATGAAGTAACACCTAATGATGACATGATAACAAAGAACCCCGTTGTTGATACGAAATTAAATGATTCCGTTATTAATAGTTCAATGAAGAAACTTATTAAACGGATTCGCGATGCTAAAACCAAGGGGAACTTTAAGTTATGTAACCGGTTAGTATCCAATCTATCACCTAAAGAAAAGGAGAAACTAGTTGAAATTGTGGATATTACACAGGAATCCGACCAATGGCTTAAAGAAAAAGTCACGGATATGCAAGTTGATTATGGACCAAGAGAAATTAACGATGAAGTTAATCACAATTTCGACACCACATCTACCTAAGTGTGAGGAGATTCAAATATTCTAAAAAGAAAATGCTGTTTGTAGTTAGTTGTTCTGTTCTCGTGTAGTTCCGAGAATGGAATTCGATTGGTCTTTTCCGCTAGCAGACACTAAAGAACTAGTTTTCTCCCTCCATTCTGAATTTTTATTTTTTTTAGGTTTTATTTGAAATTAATATGCATTTTAATTTATGTTTTATTGTGATTTAAAAAAAAACAAAATTTACTTTAATTCATTAAGTTGAAAAAAATGATTTCTAAAATTCGTCGTGAGTTGAAGACTAGGTCATTAAGCCGAAATTGCTTTACCCGAGGGTGGGACGGCAAATTTTGTTATCATTATTTTTAATTTTATTGATCTAAAGTATGCAAAAAAGATATTAGACTTTATAAATTTTTGAACGTGGGGTAATATACCCAACTTCAAAAATATGTATATATATGTTTGTATTTTATATTATGTACAAAACAGGGTAGAACAAAGCACTTTCAAAGACTAACATTAAGTTCAGCAATAGCTACTGATTTTGACGAAAAGAAGCAAAATATCAAATGTGAAATAACAATATGTTTGCAAACTCGGTATTTTTAATCACTTTTCTACACTAATCACCCTCATGAATTTATAATTATAGTCTGATTTCATGCAAATGAGGGGATTGCATGATCTCAAGTGTGGGGAAGGGTTATAAATTCTCTCGGGTTTGCACTTAGTTTATTTGCCAAATTTTATGAAAATTTGAAAAATTTTAAACTAAATGAATTTAAAATCATGTTTATATATATTTATGAACGGTGAAAACTAGGTGTTAATACCGAAATTATCGTTACCTCGGAAAGGACATAAATTGAGAAACACCCTAAAACGATTGAATTCATTTAAAATGGAATAAAGGAGAATAAAAAGGCAAAGAAAGAAACTAAGTGTGGGGAGAATGTGCCAAGTTATTCAATTAAAAACTATCTATCACATGTTTCTGTAAGGTTTATTGCAGGTGCTTTTGTTTTGGACTAAATTAACTATTTTACCCGATGAAAGAAAAGAAAAGATGGATCTACACGATGAATCAATTCCATCATTAAAAGGAAGTAAAGTCTTCCGAAAAAGACACGCGCTTCTTGATTTAGGTCAGGAAGTTGTCGTCCAGACCAGCTGTAGGTTGACGAAAAATCTAGAAAAGTCATCTCTAAAATCAGCAGGAAATCCACGGACCTCAGCATCAAACAGGGTCGCCAAGTGGTCGGACTTATCCTAACCATGAGAGGATCTGTCTCGTAAAATGGGGAGGGCGCCGTGCAAATTAGCTTGATAAGACTAATGAATCAGATCCCCAAAAAGGATAATCTCCTTAAAGATTAAAAATCAGCTTTTAAGACTGATATTACTCAATCCTTGAGATTGACCTTAAAGATTGAGAATTACAAACTCATGGAATTCAATGATATCTAAACTCGAGCTTGAACGAGAAAATATTTTGATCAAAATTGCAAACCGATTTGTTTTCTGAAAATCCATTTTCAATGCGTTCATTACCATTGAACGTAAAATCCTAGGAATTCACCTGGAATTCATTAGGTCACCTGAACCAAATCGGGTGTCAACCGTAAGAACGGTGGTTGCATAGCATGGTCGAAGACAGGACCTTGTGCCAGACCGAAAAATTATAAGGGTGAGCTTTACTATTGCTCCTACAAAGGATAGTAATTGCGTCCAACACGTTAAAGACCATAATCAAAAGCATGTCACGGGACATTGCCTTAACAGTTGCTTGTTCATCGCTTTCCTTTACAACCGGACGGTAGTTTACCGAAAGGTAATATACGGGACAAGTAAACTGGACGTGTTGCTTTCCTAATACAAGGTTAGCAAGTGGGTGACACAAAACCATAAGTTTTGAGCTAAAATTTTCAAATCTGAAACCCACAAAACCCACAAAAATATTTTGCAAACACCGGTGAAGGGTTATTCCGGAAAACTTATCTAGGGTAAAAGCTAGATTAAATTTTCAAAAAGATCAAATGTTTTCATAAAGATCCAATTTCCTTAAAGGATCTAAATTTTTATAGTCATGTGGGACTGTAAACCGCCTTTCAAATGTGCACTTTGCTTTGGAAACCGAAAGTAAATCGGCTATTTGATTGCAAGTGTCGTTGACCTAAACCCGAGGCAACTGTGGATGACACACCCACCTTTAACCATCATTACTGTCATTGTTTATACCGCTATATCAAAATCACTGATGTACAAAGTGTGATGAATAAAAAAGTGATTCATGTATGTTTTTATTTCAAGTTCTGTATTGCTTGAGGACAAGCAACGCTCAAGTGTGGGGATATTTGATAGTGCTCCAAATGAACATATATTTAGTAGCAATATCGTTCCAATATGTAAAGTTTTTAAATGTAATTTCCTTATTTTTAGTTGTAATAGTTAAATAAATAAGTGCGAAGACGAAAGACGCAAATCGCTCGAAAATGAAGATTTAAAGACAAAAACGAAGATTTGAAAGACCAAAAGGTCCAAAAAGCTCAAATGTACAAGATACAATTCAAAAGGTTCAATTTATTGATGAAGAACGTCTAAAAATGACAAGAGTACAAGTTACAAAACGCAAAGTACAAGATATAAAATTGTACGAAAGGACGTTCGAAAATCCGGAACCGAGGCATGAACCAACTTTCAGCGCTCGACGCAACGGTGTAAAAATTACGAGTCAACTATGCACAAGAATAAAATATAATATTTAAATAAATCATAATAAGAATAATATTAAATAATAAAAAGTTGTTAATTGAGCATAGTTCAGGGGTCGTAAATGAAAATTCAATTTACAATTTAGCCTATAAATGGAACGATTGTAACGATGAGAGGGAGAGAGATATTTTTTCGATCTTTCTTTCTTTCTATCTTTTTTCTTATTTTTCTATATCAAATATCAATATCTATATTTATAATTCTCTATCATAATGTTAATGTAATCAGATATAACAATAATCTTAATTTTAATTTTAAATTATGATAATAATAAGATTTATGATAGAGATCGTTTGAGTGTGTAAGTCGAAATTCTGTCCGTGTAACGCTACGCTATTTTTAATCATTGTAAGTTATGTTCAACCTTTTTACATTAATGTCTCGTAGCTAAGTCGTTATTATGCTTATTTAAAATGAAGTAATCATGATGTTGGGCTAATTACTAAAATTGGGTAATTGGGCTTTGTACCATAATTGGGGTTTGAACAAAAGAACGACACTTGTGGAAATTGAACTATGGGCTATTAATAGATGGGGGGTATTGTCTAATTGAGTGACAACTCATTGGAGTCTGTCGAACCTATCTTCAAATTAATTAACCTAATAATTAATAATGATTATGGTTGTCCTATTTAGTGATGTTCATATGGAATCTGTTATAATCATTTAATTAATCAATTGGGTTGGGTAATTGATTATTCATTCTGATCAAGTGGATGAATTAATATTCATAAACTAATTAAAACAGGGGTGGATTACATACAGTGATAACTGGTGTAATTGTTGACAGAAGTGATAACTGCGTCACAGTTTAAATCCTTAATTAGTTGGAATATTTGACTTCGGGTATAAGGGTAATTTGACGAGGATACTCGCACTTTATATTTATGACCGATGGACTATTATGGACAAAAACCAGATAGACGTATCAAATAAACCAGGACAAAGGACAATTAACCCATGGTAATAAATTAAAATCAACACGTCAAACATCATGATTACGGAAGTTTAAATAAGCATAATTCTTTTATTATATTTCTCATCGTATCTTTATTTACTGTCATTTTATTACTCGCAATTTTATTTTCTGTCATTTTATTTATCGCAATTTATTTTACGCACTTTAATTTTTGTCATTTATTTTTACGCTTAAAATCGACAAACCGGTCATTAAACGGTAAAACCCCCATTTTATAATAATACTACTACTTATTTATATATATATTTTTACAAATAAACTTAATAATATAGCGTTAACTTCACCAGCTCCCTGTGGAACGAACCGGACTTACTAAAAACTACACTACTCTACGATTAGGTACACTGCCTATAGTGTTGTAGCAAGGTTTAGGTATATCCCATCCGTAAATTAATAAAACTTGTGTCATATTTTATAGTATTTTGTATTAAAAATAATACTATTTCGTACCCTCACGCTACATCATCAGTACATCATAGCATATTAGTAATATGAATTAACCGAGTAGTACCTACCAGTTAAGATTCACACGTAATAACTTGGTACGAAAAGATTTATTTTGATTTCAAAATTCATATATATTAAATATACATAAAATTTCTTCAGGGTAAATGAGTTAATACTTCATCGGTTATTGTTACTGGTATTTCTTGGTAACTACGGTGCGTATGACGTTGATGCTCGTGGAACAGATTGTGAAGTTGAGGTTTACGATGCGGATGTTGTTGGTGGTGGTAATGGTACTGTTAATGCCGGTGATGCTGCTGGTGCTTGTAACCTTTGCACCATATTCTCCAAAGCCACTACCCGAGCGCGAAGCTCGTTGACTTCTTCTACTACACCGGGATGATTGGCGGTTCGGACGAGTGGATGAATAAGATCCAGAATTTGAGAGAGTATATGATCATGACGAGATATTCTGGAGATGAGAGAGAAAATGGTATTACGAACAGGTTCGCCGGTAAGTGCTTCAAGTTCTTCGCCAAGAGGGAAATGTGGTGGATGGAAGGGATCACCTTCTTCTTGTCTCCAATAATTAAGTAGGCTACGAACCCATCCCCAATTCATCCAGAGTAGATGATGGCTAATTGGTTGATCCATTCCGGTTACACTGTCTTCAGAATTCAGGTGAATATCCATATCGGAATAGCTATCAGAGTTTAAGGAATTTGAATTGGATACGGGATCCATCTTGTATAATTAGGGAGATGATTTTTGATATGAATTAGATTATAGAATTTAGTTTGGTATTCTTCAATACATAATTTACATATGTATATAAATACTAAATTCCATAAATCACGGAGAAATTTTCGGAAGACGTCAGGAAAAGTTTAAAGTAACAGATACGCTAAGATATGAATTTTGTCTATACACTATTCATGCAATCAATGCAGTAAAACGTGTCTAGACTAAGAATGATAAGCATGTAATTTCCGACAAGAAATGATAAGCAAAACTTTTAACATGCAGACACGGTCGAAGTCCAGACTTACTAATGTATCTTAACAACTATCAGTTAGACACATTCATGCAAGACCTGGTTCGCTAGGACCAACGCTCTGATACCAACTGTGACGATCGCTCCAAATCCATATGGACGAACACGTCATTCATTGATTTCATTGCGAGGTATTTGACCTCTATATGATACGTTTTATAAACATTGCATTCTTTTGAAAAGGCACACCATAAATGAATATTTAAATCAAAGGTTTTCGACATCTGATGTTTTCTACATATAGACAATCACCATAAATAATAGTTTACAACAGTACTTCCGTTGACAATGCAGTCAAAATAAGATACATGGTGATGATTTGGTGAATGCAACGTTTCCTTGAAAAATATGTCATGTAAGACTCCATGCACATAGCTTGTCTAACATCTAAGCAAACAGCGGGAGACTTCTAGGAAACCTGAGAATAAAAATGCTTACAAGTGTCAACACAAAGGTTGGTGAGTTCATAGTTTTAATGTTTCGTATAATCTGTATATAAAGGTGGATCACAAGATTTCAGTTGTTTCATCCAGAAACGTTTATCAAAACTTTGTCAATAGATTCTACGTAACAGAGCACCCTGGTAACTAAACTTAACGCTATAGTGATAATTACCCCATTCGTTTTAATACACGCAAACCAACGTGTCTTAAACTCAAATAACATACGTCCGTTAAAAGGCTAGCGCTCTAGCTCGGACGGGGATGTCAAGCCCTATGGATCCATATACAATTATGCGCGCCTATCAGTCCATATCCTATGTACTGGCAGCTTCTAGTTACTAAAGCTAAGGGATTTTCGGTTTAACTCAGTGTAGAATTTAGTATGTACTTGTGTCATATTGCGTTTAAAATAAATTGCATGTATTCTCAGCCCAAAAATATTTAAAGCATTTAAAAAGGGAGACTATAACTCACCTTAGCAGCACATAAAGTCGTTCACCGAAATGTGACCGAAACTTGGAATACCAAATAACCGTAGATCTCAACCTATAGAACATATGTTGGTCAATAATTGTCTATCAAGCTAGGTCAGGTCATAGTGTATCACAATCCTAATGCTCGAGATCGACACACAAAAGTTATCAAAAGTCATTTCAAAAAGTCAATCTGACTCAATACAATAGTTGAATGATCATGGCAATCGAAACATTTTAACATTTCACATAGTTTCCTAATTTTTGTAAAATTAAACTATAGTTTTTATAAGGCTTTAAAATATGATAAAACAATCAATTTTGACAATTGTTCAACAAAACAAGACGTGCCTTATATAAGAATTCATTTACTCCGCTGGTTATATTTAAAAATTCAATTTATCAATCTCGTAAACAAGTTGTTTAAATCTTAATTGTAGATTCAAAAGAAATTTCAATTAACTTCAATCATAATTCAGTTGCTCATATCTTTTAATCCGTTCATCGAAATTATTCGATATCTAAATGAAAAGTTATTGATTTTTCGTCAGTTTTTCAAAAACATGTATATCATATACCTTTTACCAGTAATATATGTATTTAATTCGTGGTACATCATAAACTGTTTAACGAGGAAATTTAGCATACAACCATGTATAAATATATATACTCGAGCACTAGACATGTATACACTATTAATTTATAAAAGATAAAATATAAATGCTTACGTATCAATATTGTGATTCAATATTTCAGAAAAGTACGTAGACGCAACAGAGATGATAAACACTAGATTTGATTCATAATTATACCCCCGAACATTACCCATAACCTCCTTGGCAATAACCCATAATTTTCTTAGCTTTATCCCGCTCGAAAACTCATTTTGAAAGTGACACGCTCATAACCTCGTCGTAGTATTTTATGTATAATACTACTAATAATAATAAGATTAGTAATATTATTAATCTTAATAATAATAATAATAATAATAATAATAATAATAATAATAATAATAATAATAATAATAATAATAATAAATATAAATATAAGAGTGTGAAAGAGAAATGAATGCATCAAAAATCATAAACGTTCGAGTTTTTATAGAGTTGGCCAGATTTCAGACACCATGCGATCGCATGGTTTCTGTGTGTAATGTCCATTCGATCGCATGGCCCAGGATACCAGCTCACATATTTTTGTTTCTTTGTTTGTCGACATAATATTTAATTATATATATAATATATATAATTTATATAATTAATTATATAT